>NW_021167006.1:192212-232212 GCF_900634415.1 Cottoperca gobio | reverse complement strand
TATTTGTGATAGTTTGTGATAGTTTGCAGTAGTATTTGTGATAGTTGCAGTAGTATTTGTGATAGTTTGCAATAGTATTTGTGATAGTTTGCAGTAGTATTTGTGATAGTTTGCAGTAGTATTTTGCAGTAGTATTTGTGATAGTTTGCAGTAGTATTTGTGATAGTTTGCAGTAGTATTTGTGATAGTTTGCAGTAGTATTTGTGATAGTTTGCAGTAGTATTTGTGATAGTTTGCAGTAGTATTTGTGATAGTTTGTGATAGTTTGCAGTAGTATTTGTGATAGTTGCAGTAGTAGTATTTGTGATAGTTTGCAGTAGTAGTATTTGTGATAGTTGCAGTAGTATTTGTGATAGTTGCAGTAGTAGTATTTGTGATAGTTGCAGTAGTAGTATTTGTGATAGTTGCAGTAGTAGTATTTGTGATAGTTGCAGTAGTAGTATTTGTGATAGTTTGCAGTAGTATTTGTGATAGTTTGCAGTAGTATTTGTGATAGTGATAGTTTGCAGTAGTATTTGTGATAGTTTGTAGTAGTATTTGTGATAGTTTGCAGTAGTAGTATTTGTGATAGTTTGCAGTAGTATTTGTGATAGTTTGCAGTAGTAGTTTGCAGTAGTATTTGTGATAGTTTGCAGTAGTATTTGTGATAGTTTGCAGAAGTATTTGTGATAGTTTGCAGAAGTATTTGTGATAGTTTGCAGTAGTATTTGTGATAGTTTGCAGTAGTATTTGTGATAGCTTGCAGTAGTATTTGTGATAGCTTGCAGTAGTATTTGTGATAGCTTGCAGTAGTATTTGTGATAGTTTGCAGAAGTATTTGTGATAGTTTGAAGTATTTGTGATAGCTTGCAGTAGTAGTATTTGTGATAGTTTGCAGTAGTAGTATTTGTGATAGTTTGCAGTAGTAGTATTTGTGATGGTTTGCAGAAGTATTTGTGATAGTTTGCAGAAGTATTTGTGATAGTTTGAAGTATTTGTGATAGCTTGCAGTAGTAGTATTTGTGATAGTTTGCAGTAGTAGTATTTGTGATAGTTTGCAGTAGTAGTATTTGTGATAGTTTGCAGTAGTAGTATTTGTGATGGTTTGCAGAAGTATTTGTGATAGTTTGCAGAAGTATTTGTGATAGTTTGCAATAGTTTGCAGAAGTATTTGTGATAGTTTGCAGAAGTATTTGTGATAGTTTGCAGTAGTATTTGTGATAGTTTGCAGTAGTATTTGTGATAGTTTGCAGTAGCATTTGTGATAGTTTGCAATAGTTTGCAGTAGTATTTGTGATAGCTTGCAGTAGCATTTGTGATAGTTTGCAATAGTTTGCAGTAGTATTTGTGATAGCTTGCAGTAGTATTTGTGATAGTTTGAAGTATTTGTGATAGCTTGCAGTAGTAGTATTTGTGATAGTTTGCAGTAGTAGTATTTGTGATAGTTTGCAGTAGTAGTATTTGTGAAGTATTTGTGATGTTTGCAGAAGTATTTGTGATAGTTTGCAGAAGTATTTGTGATAGTTTGCAGAAGTATTTGTGATAGTTTGCAGAAGTATTTGTGATAGTTTGCAGAAGTATTTGTGATGTTTGCAGAAGTATTTGTGATGTTTGCAGAAGTATTTGTGATGTTTGCAGAAGTATTTGTGATGTTTGCAGAAGTATTTGTGATGTTTGCAGAAGTATTTGTGATAGTTTGCAGAAGTATTTGTGATAGTTTGCAGAAGTATTTGTGATAGTTTGCAGAAGTATTTGTGATGTTTGCAGAAGTATTTGTGATAGTTTGCAGAAGTATTTGTGATGTTTGCAGAAGTATTTGTGATAGTTTGCAGAAGTATTTGTGATGTTTGCAGTAGTTTGCAGTAGTATTTGTGATAGTTTGCAGTAGCATTTGTGATAGCTTGCAGTAGTATTTGTGATAGTTTGCAATAGTTTGCAGTAGTATTTGTGATAGTTTGCAGTAGCATTTGTGATAGTTTGCAATAGTTTGCAGTAGTATTTGTGATAGCTTGCAGTAGTATTTGTGATAGTTTGCAGAAGTATTTGTGATAGTTTGAAGTATTTGTGATAGCTTGCAGTAGTAGTATTTGTGATAGTTTGCAGTAGTAGTATTTGTGATAGTTTGCAGTAGTAGTATTTGTGAAGTATTTGTGATGTTTGCAGAAGTATTTGTGATAGTTTGCAGTTGTATTTGTGATAGTTTGCAGTAGTAGTATTTGTGATAGTTTGCAGTAGTAGTAGTTTGCAGTAGTAGTATTTGTGATAGTTTGCAGTAGTAGTATTTGTGATAGTTTGCAGAAGTATTTGTGATGTTTGCAGAAGTATTTGTGATAGTTTGCAGTAGTATTTGTGATAGTTTGCAGAAGTATTTGTGATAGTTTGCAGTAGTATTTGTGATAGTTTGCAGTAGTATTTGTGATAGTTTGCAGAAGTATTTGTGATAGTTTGCAGTAGTATTTGTGATGTTTGCAGAAGTATTTGTGATTATTTGTGATAGTTTGCAGTAGTATTTGTGATAGTTTGCAGTAGTATTTGTGATAGTTTGCAGTAGTATTTGTGATAGTTTGCAGTAGTATTTGCAGTATTTGTACCACTGGAGGCGGGCGGTAACTCTCCGATCACAGTCTTCAGTCCGATGGAGGAGATGTCTCGCAGCTGCTCTTTGTCCGACAGCATGTTGGTGCACAGCGTGTCCACGATCGTCTCCACCTGGTACTCCTTCACCTTGCTGACCAGGGGCCCCAGGCTGACCGAAACAAACGCACCCACGGTTAAAAATTCACAGCGAGGTGGAGACAGAAAACTAAACAGTTAAAAATAAAAAGTGTACTTTTACCATTTGACGGCCAGATTCTGAACTTCTCCATTCTTGTCTTCCAACAGTTTGAGGATCATCCGCACAACCTGCGAGGAAACAACAGCTGCGTTTAAACAGAACACACTCGCAACCGCTACACACCAGCGTCGGTACAAACCCACCTTCCGCTCGCTGTCGTCGTCCAGTTTGATCGAATCTTTTTGCAGCTCCGTCATCAGGTCGTTCGTGGCCATGAACCTGCCGAGAGGAGCAGAAATAAAACGTGTTTATGAAACAATTCATCAGAAACGTGAAACTTAAAGCGGCCGTGGAGTCGAGACGACGTTTCCTGCTTCAATGCAGCTTTCACACGGGGAAAGATGAAAGGTTCATAAAACATAAGTCGCCCTCTGAAGCTGAAGGAAAATGGCAATTTATAAATATATTATTTGATTAATAAATAGATGAATTGTAAACAGAGTCTCAGGATCGAGCCGCACAATCGGGATAAATCTGTGATCATCAGTTTGACACATAATTATTGTCCAAACTATTTACAATCGGCCGTCAAAAGATATTTCATAAACCGTAATGAGTTTAAATTGCAGCCAGAGACACTTTAATCTTAATATTATTATGTTATTATCTTCAGTGGAACCAACATGTCGGGTGCTTTATCCCCAAACACTGAACAGGGACAACAACACTTTGTTCACAGGATGTTCAAAGTAAACGTACAAGATGTCCGTTTTAAAACACTTTAGGATGACGATGATTTTAACTACTTTATAAATTGCAGAGCTGAGTTCTTTAACAGCGAGTTACATCTTCTGAGACCGTGTCCGATCCCATATTTGGGTTTCTGTCTGCAGCCTGGACACACTGGAATTAGAGAAGCAGTTTAGATGCGTCTGACAGCTGAACGTCTGGCGTGAGTCCAGCAGCAGACGCATCACCTCCGAGGAAAGTGTAATTATGTCTCCTGCTGCGGCGTCAAAGCGCTCGGATCAGGGTGGAAACGACTCTTTTCTTCTCACAAGGTCAGCAGCGATTTTTTTATAGCGGCGGGAGCGAACCCTGACAAGTCTCACAATTTCACGGATTTGGCGTGGCGGGAGCGCTGCTGTCAGAAGTGATGAAACTGATTAGTTGTGCTGCCAACTTCAGTTGTGATCGTCCTCGAGAAGCTTTACGAGAGTTTGATCTGTGAAACATGAAGGTCCTGCTGTCCTCTACCTCCGTATTAATACTGCTTCAGAGTTTTACTTTAAGCACAAGAAACTTTATTTAGAAACAATATTGATGAGGTTATTTTTTTATTATCATTATGTAGAAAAATAAATAGTCACGATTATTTTTAGTCAATATTAAAATCACGATTATTTAACAAGATTACTCATTGACTTTGGAAAGATCCTGAATTTATTAAATTAAAAAAACTGTTTTTTCTTGAAATTTAAATGTAATTTAACTGAAAAATAAATAAGAAACATGTAAAAAATAAAAAGTTGAATATATATATATATATATATATATATATATATATACACACATACATACATACATACATACATACATACATACATACACACATACACACAATATATAAATGGATAGAAATTATATAAAATGTAACTATATTGTAACATTTGTTCACTAAACATATTCAATATATTAAATTTAAATAAATCTAATATGTCTAGTGCACTGCCACAATCTACTGAAAACTACAAAACAATTAACATTTATTCAACGTTTTGGTGAATTCAACAGCACGGCAGTGAAACACAGAAAACGCTGATTCATCAACAAAGGTTGATGTTCCTGAGTCGTGTTCCAGCCTCTCAATAAATCACTTCATCTTCTACTTTGGTTTGTTTGGAGACAGAAATGTGTCGAAGGACTGAAAACCCATGAACAGTTATATCGTATTATTGGCCAGGAATGATCAACAAACTCTCATCCTTCAACAGCAAACAAAGTTTAACACAGGAGCCGGCACGCGGCGCGGATCAGGAGCTTCATTGTTTACATTCATTTATTATTTCTAACAACAGCCACCGGTTTGTTATTTCCATGAAAGATCAACATGCAGAATATAATCCATCTCAGTCGACACTTAAACTAATGCAATATAACAATTCATATCAATGATGCAGGACAACATATAAGAGCTGAGGATGTACCGATAAACTACACGCGAGATGACATTCATTCAGTCTCGTTATGTGACCTTGTGGTACTTTGGGAAAATAATCCCGATGGTGAAGTTTGCACATTTGACTTCAGGATATGAGATCAGTGTTGTTACGTTATTGTTATTATTGCCATTGTAGGCACAATCTAAACTGAAACCACGTGGAGAGCGTGAAAGAATGTATTCTTTGTACACAAATATGGTTAACAATGGTACAATATGACGTGAAATTGCTTAGTTTTAAATATTTCATATTTAAATATGTGAATGCAAGTCTTCCACAAATGTAGGGGTTAATAGTTTTATGAAGTGTCTGAACTTCCTCCACATCCTGCTGCTCCTTCTGTTTACATGTTGTTCATAGGAGTTACCAGTCACCACAGCCCCACAGCACCATGCTAGTTAGCACAACACCAACAGTCTGCTTCTTCTCACACTACCTGGCACCAGGCAGCTGAGATGCTCTTCACATTTAAATCCACAACAAGAAGCAGGATGAGAATGAATACACAACACAGAGCTGACATCATGCTAGCTTGCAGCATGACAGAAGTTAGTGAGCCCAAAAACATCTTTCTACATATTATATTAATAATAATAAAGATAGTTAAAATAGTGAACTAGCCTAACTTTTAATAGAAGCATAAAAAAAGATCAAATCATCAAATTAAATAAAAAATAATAAATGTTTAAAATCTTAAACTTAAAAAAAGAAAATTGAAGAAAAGGTTAGAGCTGGCCTGATAATAACAACAACAACAATAGTAATAATAATAATAATAATAATAATAATAATAACAACAATAAAATGAAGAAGAAATACAATATAGGTAAGAAAGTCTCTTGACCTAGCCTTAAAATGTTTGAATAAAATACATTATAAATAGCAATAATAAATAATAATACTAATAGAATTATAGTAAAAAACGTGTTTTAAAAAATACAACAAATAAATAATAACACAAATGTTTTTGTAAAGTTAGTGAGCTAGCCAGCTAGCCGGCAAGCTAACAGCTAACTGGTGCTACTGTGTTGCCCTGCAGCTCAGCTGTCAGTGTAGCATGCCGTGCAGCACGTTAGCTCGAGCAACTTATTACCGCTGTGGTTGTAACTGCTGTCAAATCAAACGCTAACGTTCATTAACGTTGGCTAGCGAGCTAGCTAGCGATGTGACGATGATCAGACAGGTGGCAGGCTAGCAGTTAGCATGACAGCCTGTAGGCCTGACAGAGCCGCCGCTAGCATGTTTTCAACATGGAGGAAAGACCGTTTGAGCTCATAATGCGAGCCGGACAGCTAGTTAGCTCTGCCGGGGTCACACTTTACCTGAAATCCTTGTCGCTGGAAGTCATTTTCTCCAGCAGGTTGGAGATGTGGTACGAGGCGCTCGCCATGTCGGGTGCTGTTAGCTGTTAGCCTCCTGCTAGCTGCTCAGTGTGAGTGTTCCGGCTGCTGGCTGCCTGTCTGTCTGCGGCTCTGGGTGTCTGTCTCACGGTCCTGGCAGTCTGGATCTTCAGGTAAAGTGTGTGTTTGTGAGTCTTCTGCTGCTGATGCTGCCGCCTTTCTCTCTTTCTACAGCGACTGTCGCATCCCGGGGCGCGGAGTTTGGTTTGTTTGAATGGGGCTCCCGTTCTCTCTGCAGAGGGGCGGGGTTAGCAGGATGGACGCTGCGGGGTCAAAGGTCAGAGTTTGAGCAGTTTTTCTTTTTCACGTTTTCTTTTTTCAGGCTCACCACAGGATAGTTCTCCATACTTAATAATATAATAATAATAATAATAATAATAATAATAATAATAATAATAATAATAATAATAATAATAATAATAATAATAATAATAATAATAATAATAATAATAATAATAATAATATAAGCAAAATAAAACGAATATATAGATACATATATACATTTGTATGTATATATATATATATATATATATCTCTATATATATATATATCTATATATATATAGATATATATATATATCTATATAGATATATATATATCTATATAGATATATATATCTATATATATATATATATATATATATATATATATATATATATATATCTATATATATATAGATATATATATATATATAGAGAGATATATATATATATACATTTGTATGTATATATCTATATATATATATATCTCTATATATATATCTATATCTATATATATATAGATATATATATATCTATATAGATATATATATATCTATATAGATATATATATATATATATATATATATATAGATATAGATATAGATATATCATTATTAAATGTATTTGTATGTATATATGTTTGTTGTTTGTATGTATGTATGTATGTATGTATATGTATGTATATATATATATATATATATATATCGATATAGATATATAATTATTAAATGTTGTTAATACTACTGTAATAATAATTGTATTTTTCTTGCACATTTCAAGCACAAAATGCTCTCCACAGATGGCATAAAAAAACAAAAAAAAACAAATCACAAGTATAAAAATAATTAATTAATAAAAACAATAAGCACCAAATAAATTGATAATGATATTGAGCCAATAGACACACACAGACACACACACACACACACACACACACACACACACACACACACACACACACACACACACACACACTAACCGTCACTTTCTCCATGTAAGTAGTCATAGACAAAACGTAGAAGTGAAGTTTAAACACGTGAATGTACAAAGTGTCACATCAAAGCTGTCGGGAGGGATTTACTAAAGTATCTTTTTCTGGAAATCACAGAAAAAAGTCTGAAAGTCTGTAAATGTTTTCTGAGTATCTGTGAGCTTCTTTCATTCCTGAATGAAAAGACAGATTGTGCCGAGGCAGAGCTTCTTTAGCTCTTGGCCTTGAAAATCATTTCTCTGAGCAAAGCTGGAAAAGTCTCAGAGGTTTTAGAAGAATAACATTTTCTTGAATATCGTTGTCTGTTATAGCTTTAGGATTTTAGTTAAAAGCCCAGACGTGAAAAAACAGACCGAAGAAACGTAGACTTGTGTGTCCACGTACATTTGGTGTTATAGTGTATGTAGTGGAAGAAGTACAAAGTGGAGTAGAAGTATGATGTCTCATGAGATGTTCAGTAGAAGTTCCTCAAAATGGTTCTAAAGTCATTTACTTGAGTTCCATGTTTCCACCCTGCATGTATCTCTGAACTTCTGTCCCTCCACTGGAAACCTGAGCTCATCCGAAAGTCCAAAGCTTTCTCACTATTTGCACCAAAATCCCAAATCCTTCCGCTTCTATTTGATTATCTCAGTGTGTTAATGACTTTAGGAAACAACTCTAAAAGCTTTAAGCGTCTGACCTCTTCCCCGTGTGCACACATTGAGGGCGAGCCTGTCGTTGTCTGTATGGATGGATTTCGAACGGGCCGACCGGGGACAGGCCCAGGGGCCCCGAGACTTCACCTACAAAATGCCAGAGACACATACCAACCAGGAGAGACACACCATGGCTACAAAGAGACACACCATGGCTACAAAAAGACACACCATGGCTACAAAGAGACACAACATGGCTACAAAGAGACACACCATGGCTACAAAGAGACACACCATGGCTACAAAAAGACACACCATGGCTACAAAGAGACACAACATGGCTACAAAGAGACACACCATGGCTACAAAGAGACACACCATGGCTACAAAAAGACACACCATGGCTACAAAGAGACACACCATGGCTACAAAGAGACACAACATGGCTACACACACCATGGCTACAAAGAGACACACCATGGCTACAAAGAGACACAACATGGCTACAAAGAGACACACCATGGCTACAAAGAGACACACCATGGCTACAAAAAGACACACCATGGCTACAAAGAGACACACCATGGCTACAAAGAGACACAACATGGCTACAAAGAGACACACCATGGCTACAAAGAGACACACTATGGCTATAAAAAGACACACCATGGCTACAAAGAGACACAACATGGCTACACACACCATGGCTACAAAGAGACACACCATGGCTACAAAGAGACACACCATGGCTACAAAAAGAGACACCATGGCTACAAAGAGACACAACAAAGACACACCATGGCTACAAAGAGACACACCATGGCTACAAAGAGACACAACATGGCTACTAAGAGACACAACATGGCTACAAAGAGACACAACATGGCTACAAAGAGACACAACATGGCTACAAAGAGACACACCATGGCTACAAATAGACACAACATGGCTACAAAGAAACACACCGTGGCTGCAAAGAGACACAACATGGCTACAAAGAGACACACCATGGCTACAAAGAGACACAACATGGCTACAAAGAGACACACCATGGCTACAAAGAGACACACCATGGCTACAAAGAGACACAACATGGCTACAAAGAGACACACCATGCCTACAAAGAGACACAACATGGCTACAAAGAGACACAACATGGCTACAAAGAGACACAACATGATTCAGACACAACATGGCTACAAAGAGACACAATATGGCTACAAAGAGACACAACATGGCTACAAAGAGACACACCATGTCTACAAAGAGACACAATATGGCTACAAAGAGACACAACATGGCTACAAAGAGACACAACATGGCTACAAAGAGAGACACCATGGTTACAAAGAGACGCACCATGGCTACAAAGACACACAACATGACTCAAAGAGACACAATATGGCTACAAAGAGACACAACATGGCTACAAAGAGACACAACATGACTGCAAAGAGACACAACATGGCTACAAAGAGACACACCATGTCTACAAAGAGACACAATATGGCTACAAAGAGACGCACCATGGCTACAAAGACACAAAACATGACTCAAAGAGACACAATATGGCTACAAAGAGACACAACATGGCTACAAAGAGACACAACATGGCTACAAAGAGACACAACATGGCTACTAAGAGACACAACGTGGCTACAAGAGACACAACGTAGCTACAAAGAGACACAACATGGCTACAAAGAGACACAACGTGGCTACTAAGAGACACAACGTGGCTACAAAGAGACACACCGTGGCTACAAATAGACACAACGTGGCTACAAAGAGACACACCGTGGCTACAAAGAGACACAACGTGGCTACAAAGAGACACAACATGGCTACAAAGAGACACAACATGACTCAAAGAGAGACAACATGGCTACAAAGAGACACAACATGACTGCAAAGAGACACAATATGGCTACAAAGAGACGCACCATGGCTACAAAGACACACAACATGACTAAAAGAGACACAATATGGCTACAAAGAGACACAACATGGCTACAAAGAGACACAACATGACTCAAAAAGACACAACATGACTCAAAGAGACACAACAACTCTAAAGTCTGTCTTGCTCCTCTCGGTGTGTTCGACCCTTTCATGTTTGCGAGGGCTCATTGTCTAAGAATCTGTCCTCTAAAGCACTTTGGATCACTTTTAGTAGATAAAGTCGACCTGATTTTTATCATCTGCTCCTGATATGAATCACCTGCTGCAGGTGCATCTATTCAAAAAACCCTCAGTGAGAAAAAGTGTGTGTGCGTGCGTGTGTGTGTTTAGAGCTATATTGAGCATATTATCCTCTTACTTATAATGAATCACCCACACACACACACACACACATACACACACACACACACACACACACACACAGTAATTTCATACATGAAAAAGAGACATTCAATTCAGGATATTGTAGCTGTTTATTCATGCTGGTTGAATGCATTCAGTGTGTGTGTGTGTGTGTGCGTGTGTGTGTGTGTGTGTGTGTGTGTGTGTGTGTGTGTATGTGTATGTGTGTGTGTGTGTGTGTGTGTGTGTGGGATGAGTCACAGATCAGTTGAGTGGGATGTTTACAAACCCCCAGGCGCTCTCTCTCTCTGTTGACACATAATGCAGCCACTGACATATGCATGCTGTGATTTCTGTGTGTGCGTGTGTGTGTGTGTGTGTGTGTGTGTGAGAGAGTGTGTTAATGCATTGACAGCGTTTGACAGTAATCTATGAAATGAGGTTCCAGCTGCATCACAGTCTTCTCTGCAGGATGATCATAAATTGTAATTATGAAGAAGATGGTGACGATAATAAAATGTATGATGAAGGTGTGATGAATAAAGATATTACACTATAAGCTGGTGGTGAAGATAAAAACCCTGATGAGTAGGAGGATGAAGACAGGCTGCTGACGAAGGTGGTGTTATATCGCAGCCTGGTATGAAAAACACGACAATTTTTTCAGTCATCTCCCTCGTTATCTTCACGTGTGTTTATTAAATGCTCCGTAAATCAGGTGACGTAGAATAAAAAACAGAAGATTTTCAGCCAGCTGTTCGTGTCCCGTGTGAAACCAAAACTTATTTCAAATCACGTACGTAATTTAAGCTACGTAAATTAACCCAGACAAGACCTTTCCAGAAACTAACCGAGTGGTTTTGTTTCCATTCACAACGTTAACCACGAGTTTAAGACTGAAAGTCATTCTCTGCTTTATCTGATGAAAACGCTTTTTAATAACGTTGACGCAGACATTCAAGGATTTATAAAGTGGTGGAGGACGCATTCAGATGTTTTACTCAAGTAAAAGTATTAATAACACCGTGTAGAAATACTTTATTACAGGTCAAATCTCTGCAAGATTTACTGGAGTAAAAGTACAAAAGTATTTGCATCAAAATTCACAAAAGTACCAAAATGTGATGTTCATGAGTTAATGTTGCAGCTGTAAAGGTGGAGATGTTTTCCTTCGACTACATACACCTGCGTAGTTTAATCTGTAAAAATGCATCATTTATTAGTTGATTTATATTCTGTATTATTATTCTGAATCTGCAAAGTTATGGAGGATTAAAGATGCCATTATAATAAATACATTTATTAAATGAATGGGGGAAAAATGTAATTATTGTTGTTGTATTGGTGTATTATTATTAAAAAATAGATATATTTTTTAAGCATATGATATTTCATGTTGTTGACCAAAAATGTGACAATGTTATATAAATATAATCAATAATCAATCAAATACTAATAACAAATAAAAATACATTTCAGCAGAAAATAATAAATCAGGAAAATGTAATATGAAAATATTATTTTATATTATCTTATATCTTTATATTTTTAATTGATCTGTTTATGTTTTTGATAATTGATAATTTATTTATTCATTATAATAGCAGCTTTAGTCCTCCGTACCGTCTAATGTTATTAAATGAATGTAGTGGAGTGGAAGGAGCATAAAGTGGAAATACTCAATAATGATTACTTAAGTAAATAAACTTACTTTGCTCCACTGAGATGATGCACCATCAGAGACTTTTAATAATAATAGTAATGAGTAATAACAATGATCACCTGCTTTGGTTTGCAGGGATTCGTCTGTTTGTCTCCATATTGAGGTCAGCTCTGCCTTTTGTCTCGTAGCCTGCAGAGACTCATCCTTCCACTTCACGCTTCCTCCTCCTCCACCCGTCTCTCAGCAGCTCCACTGGGGATGAAAGATGGCTGTCAGTTAATCACTGAAGCTGCCAGACACTAAATCTGGCTGTTTAAGATCCAGCGGTGTGGATCCATGTTTGTGTTTAACTTTCTGTGAGGACCAGTGTGTCCAGTGAAACCACTTTATTTAGTCTAAATCAAGTAATTCATTTGCATTTGGGACAATTTAGAGATTAAAAAAATGGAGGTATGTAAACATTATGCAGAATAGATACTACATTATCTATCACCCTTAAGCAGCAAACATTTTTATTTACACATACAAGGAATTAGTCTTGTGATTAGATGCATGGCAATAAACAAATGCAAACGTCAAGATATAAAATGGAAGATTTCCCATTTAAAAAAATGTAAAGATGTGTAAAAATAGTTTTGAGTTGTGCAGGAATGTACAATTATTGACCGGGTATGTGCAAACGTTCACAGTACAAGGCTGCAATCACGTGGTGTCGGGAAAATGTATTCCTGTCAAGCAAAATTCAGAAACTTGCCGAACTGGCGCCATATTACGCAGAAACATGGAGGACGACAGTAAATGTTGGGTTGTATATACATTTTTGGGTCATTGCAATATGGACCCGCGTGACGTATTGCTTAATTACTGCAGAAAGAAATCCTCCTGGTTCAGAAAGCAGTAGCAAAAAGGTGAGAGGTCGCAGCAGCCTGACACACGAACGTCAGTGTGCTTTGTTCTCCACTGTGACTTGGAAAATTAAAGGCTGAAATTTGGCTGAATTCCCCTTTAATCCACAGCCAAGAGGAGATGGGGGGTGAATTCCTCAGAGGCGAGTCAGGACAGGAGCCAGACTTCAAATACCTGCATGTGTGTGTGTGTGTGTGTGTGTGTGTGTGTGTGTGTGTGTGTGTGTGTGTGTGTGGTGTGTGTGTGCGTGTGTTTGTGTGTGGTTTCCAGGTTATATGTCTGCAGGGTCATTACTGTGGGATCGTTATTTATGTCTCTGTATTTGTATATTTTGAATAGTTTAATATAAAAATACTTTCTTCTATTGCCACACTTTCTAAAGCAGATCTTCTCAACCTTGAGGTCTGGACGGGAAACATTTAGCAGAAATATTTTAATTGACTTAACAGTGTCTCTTACTGTGAGACACTGTGGCATTCAGACACACACAACTGTTCTCATTAAGCTCTGCTGGTAATAATAAGGATGTTATCTCTTTTACTTTGGGATCCACAAAACAAACACAAATAAGGTTCATTGTTTCTTATTTTAGTGACCTAAAGATCGTCAACTGAGGGTCAACAAGGTCTATCTGACAAACTGGACAGATGTGAGGTCTGTGTCTCAAACGTCTTTAAAGTGAACAGGGTCTATCTGCATCACTCATTTATGCAGATCTTGTATATATTTGCTGAGTCAGTGAGATCTACAAAGGTCTATCTCCACATGTTCAAGCATCATGTTAGTATCACAAAGGTCTATCTGCTGACGACCAATAGCAGGGCGGGAAATTAATCACGTGATCATTTCAAGCACAGGAAGAACTTATTCAGAACGTTTTGCTACCGACTGTTTTATATGTGATCTAGTAGATAGTAGTTCAAGTTAAGATCATTAGTAGTTCAAGTTAAGATCATCAGTAGTTCAAGTTAAGATCATCAGTAGTTCAAGTTAAGATCATCAGTAGTTCAAGTTAAGATCATTAGTAGTCAAGTTTAAAGTCATCAGTAGTTTCAAGTTAAGGATCATCAGTAGTTCAAGTTAAGGATCATCAGTATGTTCAAGTTAGATCATTAGTAGTTCAAGTTTAAGTCATCAGTAGTTCAAGTTTAGATCATCAGTAGTTCAGTTAAAGATCAATCAGTAGTTCAAGTTAAGATCATCAGTAGTTCAGAGTTAAGATCATCAGTAGTAGTCAAGTTAAGATCATTAGTAGTTCAAGTTAAGATCATCAGTAGTTCAAGTTAAGATCACCAGTAGTTCAAGTTAAGATCATTAGTAGTTCAAGTTAAGATCATCAGTAGTTCAACTTAAGATCATCAGTAGTTCAAGTTAAGATCATTAGTAGTTCAAGTTAAGATCATCAGTAGTTCAAGTTAAGATCATTAGTAGTTCAAGTTAAGATCATTAGTAGTTCAACTTAAGATCATCAGTAGTTCAAGTTAAGATCATCAGTAGTTCAAGTTAAGATCATTAGTAGTTCAACTTAAGATCATCAGTAGTTCAAGTTAAGATCATTAGTAGTTCAAGTTAAGATCATTAGTAGTTCAACTTAAGATCATCAGTAGTTCAAGTTAAGATCATCAGTAGTTCAAGTTAAGATCATTAGTAGTTCAACTTAAGATCATCAGTAGTTCAAGTTAAGATCATCAGTAGTTCAAGTTAAGATCATTAGTAGTTCAAGTTAAGATCATTAGTAGTTCAAGTTAAGATCATTAGTAGTTCAAGTTAAGATCATCAGTAGTTCAAGTTAAGATCATTAGTAGTTCAAGTTAAGATCATCAGTAGTTCAAGTTAAGTTCATCAGTAGTTCAAGTTAAGATCATCAGTAGTTCAAGTTAAGATCATCAGTAGTTCAAGTTAAGATCATTAGTAGTTCAAGTTAAGATCATTAGTAGTTCAAGTTAAGATCATCAGTAGTTCAAGTTAAGATCATCAGTAGTTCAAGTTAAGATCATCAGAGTCAAGTAAGATAGTTCAAGTTAAGATCATCAGTAGTTCAAGTTAAGATCAACCACGTGGAGCAGCGTGAAAGAATGTATTCTTTGTTACACAAATAGGTGAACAATGGTACAATAGACGTGAAATTGCTTAGTTTTTAAATATTTCATATTTAAATATGTGAATGCAAGTTTCCCAAATGTAGGGTTAATAGTTTTATGAAGTGTCTGAACTTCCTCCACATCCTGCTGCTCTTCTGTTACATGTTGTTCATAGGAGTTACCAGCTCACCCAGCCCCACAGCACCATGCTAGTTAGCACAACACCAACAGTCTGCTTCTTCTCACACTACCTGGCCCAGGCCAGCTGAGATGCTCTTCACATTTAAATCCACAAAAGACAGGATGAGAATGAATACACAAACACAGAAGCCTGACATCATGCTAGCTTGCAGCATGACAGAAGTTAGTGAGCCCAAAAACATCTTCTACATATTATATTAATAATAATAAAGATAGTTAAATAGTGAACTAGCCTAACTTTTAATAGAAGAATCATAAAAAAGATCAAATCATCAATTAAATAAAAAATAATAAATGTTAAATCTTAAACTGAAAAAAAGAAAATTGAAGAAAGGTTAGAGAGCTGGCCTGATAATCACAACAACAACAATAGTAATAATAATAATAATAATAATAAATATAAACAACAATAAAATGAAGAAGAATACAATATAGGTAAGAAGTCTCTCTTGACCTAGCCTTAAAAGTTTGAATAAATACATTATAAATAGCAATAACAATAATAATACTAATAGAATTATAGTAAAAAACGTGTTTTTAAAAAATACACACAATAAATAATAACACAAATTTTTTTGTAAGTTAGTGAGCTAGCCAGCTACCGGCAAGCTAACAGCTAACTGGTGCTACTGTGTTGCCCTGCAGCTCAGCTGTCAGTGTAGCATGCCGTGCAGCACGTTAGCTCGAGCAACTTATTACCGCGTGGTGTAACGCTGTCAATCAAACGCTAACGTTTCATTAACGTTGGCTAGCGAGCTAGACTAGCGATGTGTCGATGACCAGACCAGGTGAGGCTAGCAGTTAGCATGACAGCCTGTAGGCCTGACAGAGCCGCCGCTAGCATGTTTTCAACATGGAGGAAAGACCGTTTGAGCTCATAATGCGAGCGACAGATAGTTTAGCTCTGCCGGGTCACACTTTACCTGAAATCCTTGTCGTGGAAGTCATTGTCTCCAGCAGGTGGAGATGTGGTACGAGGAGCTCGCCATGTCGGGTGCGTTAGCTGTTAGCCTCCCTGCTAGCTGCTCAGTGTGAGTGTTCCGGCTGTGGCTGCCTGTCTGTCTGCGGCTCTGGGTGTCTGTTCACGGTCCTGGCAGTCTGGATCTTCAGGTAAAGTGTGTGTTTGTGAGTCTTCTGCTGCTGATGCTGCCGCCTTTTCTCCTCTTCTACAGAACTGGTGCGCATCCCGGGGCGCGGAGTTTGGTTTGTTTGAAGGGGCTCCCCGTTCTCTCGCAGAGGGGCGGGGTTAGCAGGAGGACGCTGCGGGGGCAAAGTCAGAGTTTGAGCAGTTTCTTTCACGTTTTCTTTTTTCAGGTCACCACGGGAGTCCCAACTAGGATATGAATAAAATAAAAAATAAAATAATAAAAAAAAAAAATAAGATATAATAATAATAATAAGCAAAATAAAACGAATATATAGATACATATATAACTTGTATGTATATAATATATATATATATCTCTATATACTATATATATATCTATATATATATAGATATATATATATATCTATAGATATATATAATCTATATAGATATATATATCTATATATATATATATATATATAATATATATATATATATAGATATATATCTATATATATATAGATATATCTATATATATATACGAGAGATAATATATATATATACATTTGATGTATCTATATAATATTATATATATCTATATATATATTATACGATATATATATAATATATTATACTATATAGATATATATTATCTATATAGAGATATACATAGATATATTCTTATATATAGATATAGTATATATTATAGCTATATTAATTATGTATTTGTAATGTATATAGTTGTTGTCGTAGTAGTATGTATGTATGTATATGTATGTATATATATATACTAGTATATATTATATCGATATGATATATATTATTAACATGTGTTATACTACTGTAATAATAATGTATTTTTCTTGCCATTTCAAGCACAAAATGCTCTCCACAGATGGCATAAAAAAACAAAAACAAACAAATCACAAGTATAAAAATATTAATAATAAAAACAATAAGCACCAAATAAATTGATAATGATATTGAGCCAATAGCACACACAGACACACACACACACACACACACACACCACACACACACACACACACACAACAACACACACACACACACTATCCGTCACTTCTCTCATGTAAGAGTCACAGACAAAACGTAGAAGTGAAGTTTAAACAGTGAATGTACAAAGTGTCACATCAAAGCTGTGGAGGGATTTACTAAAAGTATCTTTTTGGAAATCACAGAAAAAAGTCTGAAGTCTGTCAATGTTTTGCGTATCTGTGAGCTTCTTTCATTCTGAATGAAAGACAGATTGTGCCGAGGCAGAGCTCTTTAGCTCTTGGCCTTGAAAATCATTTCTTGAGCAAAGCTTGGAAAGTCTCAGAGGTTTAGAAGAATAACATTTTCTTGAATAATCGTTGTCGTTATAGCTTAGGATTTTAGTTAAAAGCCCAGACGTGAAAAAACAGACGGAAGAAACGTAGACTTGTGTGTCCACGTACATGGGTTATAGTGTATGTAGTGAAGAAGTACAAAGTGGAGTAGAAGTATGATGTTCATGAGATGTTCAGTAGAAGTTCCTCAAATGGTTTACAGTCATTTACTTGAGTTCCAGTTTCCACCCTGCATGTATCTCTGAACTTCTGTCCCTCCACTGGAAACCTGAGCTCATCCGAAAGTCCAAAGCTTTCTCACTATTTGCACCAAAAATCCAAATCTTCCGCTTCTTTTGATTTCTCAGTGTGTTAATGACTTTAGGAAACAACTTAAAAGCTTTAAGCGTCTGACCTCTCCCCGTGTGCACACATTGAGGCGAGCTGTCGTTGTCTGTATGGATGGATTTCGAACGGGCCCGACCGGGGACAGCCCAGGGCCCCGAGACTTCACCTACAAAATGCAGAACAAACACCATACCAACCAGGAGAGACACACCATGGCTACAAAGAGACACACCATGGCTACAAAAAGACACACCATGGCTACAACAGAACACAACATGGCTACAAAGACACACCAATGGCTACAAAGAGACACACCATGGCTACAAAAAAGAACACCCCATGGCTACAAAAGAGACACACATGGCTACAAAGAGACACACACATGGCTACAACACCAGACACAAGAGTACACACCATGGCTACAAAAGAGACCCCACCATGGCTAACAGAGAACAACATGGCACACACACCCATGGCCTACAAGAGACACACAATGGTACAGAGACACAACATACACGCAATGCTACAAAGAGACACACAATGGCTACCAAAGAACACCATGGACTACAAAAGACACACCATGGCTACAAAGAGACACACATGGAACTTACAAAGAGACCAACCATGGCTACAAAGAGACCACATGGCATAAAAAAAGACACACCATGGCTAAAAGAGACACAACATGGCTACACAACGACCATGGCTACAAAGAGACCACACCCATGTCTACAAAGAGAGAACACCATGGCTACAAAAAGAGCAACACATAGAGACACCATGGCTACAAGAAGAAAAGCAAGACAAACATGGCTTACAAGAGACACACACATGGCTACAAAGAGACACCATACAGCAATGCTACTAAGAGACACAAACAATAAAGTGCTATTAATTATGTATTTGTTTTTTATGATAAAGGCTCAATTCATTTTGGGTTTTTCTATGCATATTTTTTATTTGTTTTATATTTCGATTTTATAATGTACAATTTTTTCATTGCTCGTAATTTGTTTTGATAATTTTAAATTATGTTTTGAACTATTTTTTTGTTTTTTTTGTGTTTTTTTATGTGTTCTGTTCATTGAGGTATTAGTCTGTTCGGGTGGGGAGAGGGGGGGGAGGCACCACAGGTTTATCATTTAAATGTTGAAATTAATTCGTTGTTAACGATTTTGCCTATATTTATGTCTAATTTTATCGAATAATGCTAACTTTATTTCATATTTTGTTATGTTCTCCCCCCCACCTCATTTTTAAAACAGTGGATTAATTGCAATTTACGAATTTATTTTATATGTTCTTTATCAGTACCTCATTGGTACAAATGGCTACAAAGAGACACACACACATGGCTACAAAGAGGACAAAACATGGCTACAAAGAGACACACCATGGCTACAAATAGACACAACTGGCTACAAAGAAACACACCGTGGCTGCAAAGAGACACAACATGGCTACAAAGAGACACACCATGGCTACAAAGAGACACAACATGGCTACAAAAGAGTACACACCATGGCCTACAAAGAGACACACCATGGTATCAAAGAGACACAACATGGCTACAAAGAGACACACCATGCCTACAAAGAGACACAACATGGCTACAAAGAGACACAACATGGCATACCAAGAGACACAACTGATCAGGACACAACATGGCTACAAAGAGGGACACAAATCTGGCTAAAGAGGGACACAACATGGCTCAAAAGAGACACACCATGGCTACAAAGAGACACACGTGGCTACAAAGCGGACACAACATGAGCTACAAAGGCGACACAACATGGCTACAAAGAGAGACACCCATGGTTACAAAGAACGCACCATGGCTACAAAGACACACAACTGACTAAAGAGGGAAACAATATGGCTACAAAGAGACACAACATGGCTACAAAGAGACACAACATGACTGCAAAGAGACACAACAGGCTACAAAGAGACACAACCATGTCTACAAAGAGACACAATAGGCTACAAAGGAGCACCATGGCTACAAGAACAAAAATGATCAAAGAGCACAAATGGCTACAAAGAGACACAACATGACTAAAAGAGACACAAAATGGTACCAAAGAGACACAAACATGGTATAGACGAACAACGGGATACAAAAGAGGACAAACGTAGCAATACAAAGGAGACACAACATGGCTACAAAGAGGACAACAACGTGGCGACTAAGAGAAGAACAACGTGGCTACAAAAGAGACACACCGTGGCTACAAATAGGAACCACGTGGCTACAAAGAGACACACCGTGGACTAAAGAGACACAACGTGGCCTACAAAGAGACACAACATGGCTACAAAGAGACACAACATGACTCAAGAGAGACCATGGCTACAAAGAGACACAACATGACTGCAAAGAGACCACAATATGGCTACAAAGAGACGCACCATGGCTACAAAAGACACACAACATGACTCAAAAGAGAACAATATGGCTACAAAGAGAACAACATGGACACAAAGAGGACACAACATGACTCAAAGACCAACTAGAAAGAGACACAACAACTCTAAAGTCTGTCTTGCTCTCTCGGTGTTCGACCCTTATGTTTGAGAGGCTCATTGTCTAAGAATCTGTCTCTAAAGCACTTGGGATCCACGTTTAGTAAAAGTCGACCTGATTTTTATCATCTGCTCCTGATATGAATCACCTGCTGCAGGTGCATCTAGTCAAAAAAACCCTCAGTGAGAAAAAGTGTGTGTGCGTGCAGGGTGTGTGTGTTTTAGAGCTATATTGGCATTATTATCCTCTTACTTATAATGAATCACCCACACACACACACACACACACATACACACACACACACACACACACCACACACACAGTAATTTCATACATGAAAACGAGCATTCAATTCAGGATTTATTGTAGCTGGTTATTCATGCTGGTTGAATGCATCAGTGGTGGTGTTGTGTGCGTGTGTGTGTGTGTGTGTTGTGTGTGTGTGTGTGTGTGTGTATGTGTATGTGTGTGTGTGTGTGTGTGTGTTTGTGGATGAGTTCACAGATCAGTTGAGTGGGATGTTTACAAACCCCCAGGCGCGCTCTCTCTCGGCTGGCAACATAATGCAGCCACTGACATATGCATGCTGTGTTTGCGTGTGCGTGTGTGTGTGTGTGTGTGTGTGTGTGAGAGAGTTGTAATGCATTGACAGCGTTTGACAGTAATCTATGAAATGAGGTTCCAGCTGCATCACAGTTTCTCTGCAGGATGATCATAAATGTAATATGAAGAAGATGGTGACGATAATAAAATGTATGATGAAGGGTGTGTTGTGATGAAATAAAAGATATTACACTCTATAAGCTGGTGGTGGCAAGATAAAAAACCCTGATGAGTAGGAGGATGAAGACAGGCTGCTGACGAAGGTGGTGTTATATCGCGCCTGGTATGAAAAACACGACAATTTTTTTCAGTCATCTCCACTCGTTATCTCACGTGTGTTTATTAAATTGCTCGTAAACAGGTGGACGTAGAATAAAAAACAGAAGATTTCAGCCGGTGTTGTGTCCCGTGTGAAACCAAAACTTATTTCAAATCACGTACGTAATTTAAGCTAGGAAATTAACCAGACAAGACCTTTACAGAAATTAAACCGAGTGGTTTGTTCCATTACACAACGTAAACACGAGTTTAAGATGAAAGTCATTCTCTGCTTTCTATGATGATGAAAAGCTTTTTTAATAACGTGACGCAGACATTCAAGGATTTATTAAAGTGGTGGGAGGACGCATTCAGAGGTTTTACTCAAGTAAAAGTATTAATACCACCGTGTTAGAATACTTTATTACAGGTCAAAATCTCTGGCAAGAGTGTACTGGAGTAAAGTACAAAAGTTTGCATCAAAATTCAAAAGTTACCAAAAATGTGATGTTCAGGAGTGAATGTTGCAGCTGTAAAGGTGGAGATGTTTTCCTTCGACTACATACACCTGCGTAGTTTAATCTGTAAAAATGCTCATTTTTAGTTGATTTATATTCTGAATTATTATTCTGAAATCTGCAAAGTTATGGAGGATTTAAAGATGCATTATAATAAATACATTTATTAAATGAATGGGGAAACAAATGTAATTAGTGTGTTGTATTGGGGTATTATTATTAAAAATAGATATATTTTTTAGCATACGATATCATGTTGTGACCAAAATGTGACAATGTTATACATATAATCAATATCAATCAAATACTATAACAAATAAAAAAATACATTTCAGCAGAAAATAATAAATCAGGAAAATGTAATATGAAAATATTATTTTATATTATCTTATATCTTTATATTTTTAATTGATCTGTTTTAGTTTTTGATATTGATAATTTATTTATTATTATAATAGCAGCTTTAGTCTCCGTACCGTCTAAGTTATTAAATGAATTGTAGTGGAGTGGAAGGCAGCATAAAGTGGAAATACTCAATAAATGATAATTAAGTAAATAAACTTACTTTGCCCACTGAGATGATGCACCAATCAGAGACTTTTAAAATAATAAGTAATGAGAATAACAATGATCACCTGCTTGGTTTGCAGGGATTCGTCTGTTTGTCTACCATATTGGGTCAGTCTCTGCCTTTGTCTCGTAGCTGCAGAGACGCATCGCCACATCTTCACCGCTTCCATCCTCCACCCGGCCCTCTCCGCAGCTCACTGGGGATGAAAGATGGCTGTCAGTTAATCACTGAAGCTGCCAGACACTAAATCTGCTGTTTAAGATCCAGCGGTGTGGACCCATGTTTGTGTTTAAACTTTTGTGAGACCAGTGTGTCCAGTGAAACACTTTATTAGTCTAAATCAAGTATATTAATTGCATTGGGAACTGAGACAATATTTAGAGATTACGACAGCATGTTGGTGCACAGCGTGTCCACGATCGTTCTCCACTGGTACTCCTTCACCTTGCTGACCAGGGGCCCCAGGCTGACCGAAACAAACGCACCCACGGTTAAAAATTCACAAGCGGAGGGTGGAGACAGAAAACTAAACAGTTAAAAATAAAAAAGTGTACTTTTTACCATTTGACGGCCAGATTCTGAACTTCTCCATTCTTGTCTTCCAACAGTTTGAGGATCATCCGCAACAACCTGCGAGGAACAACAGCTGCGTTTAAACAGAACACACTCGCAACCGCTACACAACCAGCGTCGGTACAAACCCCCCTTCCGCCGCTGTCGTCGTCCAGTTTGATCGAATCTTTTGCAGCTCCGTCATCAGGTCGTTCGTGGCCATGAACCTGCCGAGAGGAGCAGAAATAAAACGTGTTTTATGAAACAATTCATCAGAAACGTGAAACTTAAAGCGGCCGTGAGTCGAGACGACGTTTTTCCCTGCTTCAATGCAGCTTCACACGGGGAAGATGAAAGGTTCATAAAACATAAGTCGCCCTCTGAAGTGAAGGAAATGGCATTGTATAAATAGATTATTTGATTAATAAATAGATGAATTGTAAACAGAGGTCTCAGGATCGAGCCCGCACAATCAGGATAAATCTGTGATCATCAGTTTGACACATAATTATTGTCCAAACTATTTACAATCGGGCCGTCAAAGATATTTCATAAACCGTAATGAGTTTAAATTGCAGCCAGAGACACTTTAATCTTAATATTATTATGTTATTATCTTCAGTGGAACCAACATGTCGGGTGCTTTATCCCCCAAACACTGACAGGGACAACAACACTTTGTTCACAGGATGGTTCAAAGTAAACGTACAAGATGTCCGTTTTAAAAACACTTTAGGATGACGATGATTTTAACAACTACTTTATAAATTGCAGAGCCGAGTTCTTAACAGCGAGTTACATCTTCTGAGACCGTGTCCGATCCCATATTTGGGTTTCTGTCTGCAGCCTGGACACACTGGGAATTAGAGAAGGCAGTTTAGATGCGTCTGACAGCTGAACGTCTGGCGTGAGTCCAGCACGCAGACCGCATCACCTCCGAGGAAAGTGTAATTATGTCTCCTGCTGCGGGCTCAAAGCGCTCGATCAGGGTGGAAACGACTCTTTTCTTCTCACAAGGTCAGCAGCGATTTTTTTATAGCGGCGGGAGCGAACCCTGACAAGTCTCACAATGTCACGGATTTGGCGTGGCGGGAGCGCTGCTGTCAGAAGTGATGAAACTGATTAGTTGTGCTGCCAACTTCAGTTGTGATCGTCCTCGAGAAGCTTTACGAGAGTTTGATCTGTGAAACATGAAGGTCCTGCTGTCCTCTACCTCCGTATTAATACTGCTTCAGAGTTTTACTTTAAGCACAAGAAACTTTATTTAGAAACAATATTGATGAGGTTATTTTTTTATTATCATTATGTAGAAAAATAAATAGTCACGATTATTTTTAGTCAATATTAAAATCACGATTATTTAACAAGATTACTCATTGACTTTGGAAAGATCCTGAATTTATTAAATTAAAAAAACTGTTTTTTTCTTGAAATTTAAATGTAATTTAACTGAAAAATAATAAGAAACATGTAAAAAATAAAAAGTTGAATATATATATATATATATATATATAGATATATATATATATATATAATAGATATACACACACATACATACATACATACATACATACATACATACATACACACAATATATAAATGGATAGAAATTATATAAAATGTAACTATATTGTAACATTTGTTCACTAAACATATTCAATATATTAAATTTAAATAAATCTAATATGTCTAGTGCACTTGCCACAATCTACTGAAACTACAAAACAATTACATTTATTCAACGTTTTGGTGAATTCAACAGCACGGCAGTGAAACACAGAAAACGCTGATTCATCAACAAAGGTTGATGTTCCTGAGTCGTGTTCCAAGCCTCTCAATAAATCACTTCATCTTCTACTTTGGTTTGTTTGGAGACAGAATGTGTCGAAGGACTGAAACCCATGAACAGTTATATCGTATTATTGGCCAGGAATGATCAACAAACTCTCATCCTTCAACAGCAAACAAAGTTTAACACAGGAGCCGGCACGCGGCGCGGATCAGGAGCTTCATTGTTTACATTCATTTATTATTTCTAACAACAGCCACCGGTTTGTTATTTCCATGAAAGATCAACATGCAGAATATAATCCATCTCAGTCGACACTTAAACTAATGCAATATAACAATTCATATCAATGATGCAGGACAACATATAAGAGCTGAGGATGTACCGATAAACTACACGCGAGATGACATTCATTCAGTCTCGTTATGTGACCTTGTGGTACTTTGGGAAATAATCCCGATGGTGAAGTTTGCACATTTGACTTCAGGATATGAGATCAGTGTTGTTACGTTATTGTTATTATTGCCATTGTAGGCACAATCTAAACTGAAACCACGTGGAGAGCGTGAAAGAATGTATTCTTTGTACACAAATATGGTTAACAATGGTACAATATGACGTGAAATTGCTTAGTTTTAAATATTTCATATTTAAATATGTGAATGCAAGTCTTCCACAAATGTAGGGGTTAATAGTTTTATGAAGTGTCTGAACTTCCTCCACATCCTGCTGCTCCTTCTGTTTACATGTTGTTCATAGGAGTTACCAGTCACCACAGCCCCACAGCACCATGCTAGTTAGCACAACACCAACAGTCTGCTTCTTCTCACACTACCTGGCACCAGGCAGCTGAGATGCTCTTCACATTTAAATCCACAACAAGAAGCAGGATGAGAATGAATACACAACACAGAGCTGACATCATGCTAGCTTGCAGCATGACAGAAGTTAGTGAGCCCAAAAACATCTTTCTACATATTATATTAATAATAATAAAGATAGTTAAAATAGTGAACTAGCCTAACTTTTAATAGAAGCATAAAAAAAGATCAAATCATCAAATTAAATAAAAAATAATAAATGTTTAAATCTTAAACTTAAAAAAAGAAAATTGAAGAAAAGGTTAGAGCTGGCCTGATAATAACAACAACAACAATAGTAATAATAATAATAATAATAATAATAACAACAATAAAATGAAGAAGAAATACAATATAGGTAAGAAAGTCTCTTGACCTAGCCTTAAAATGTTTGAATAAAATACATTATAAATAGCAATAATAAATAATAATACTAATAGAATTATAGTAAAAAACGTGTTTTAAAAAATACAACAAATAAATAATAACACAAATCTTTTTGTAAAGTTAGTGAGCTAGCCAGCTAGCCGGCAAGCTAACAGCTAACTGGTGCTACTGTGTTGCCCTGCAGCTCAGCTGTCAGTGTAGCATGCCGTGCAGCACGTTAGCTCGAGCAACTTATTACCGCTGTGGTTGTAACTGCTGTCAAATCAAACGCTAACGTTCATTAACGTTGGCTAGCGAGCTAGCTAGCGATGTGACGATGATCAGACAGGTGGCAGGCTAGCAGTTAGCATGACAGCCTGTAGGCCTGACAGAGCCGCCGCTAGCATGTTTTCAACATGGAGGAAAGACCGTTTGAGCTCATAATGCGAGCCGGACAGCTAGTTAGCTCTGCCGGGGTCACACTTTACCTGAAATCCTTGTCGCTGGAAGTCATTTTCTCCAGCAGGTTGGAGATGTGGTACGAGGCGCTCGCCATGTCGGGTGCTGTTAGCTGTTAGCCTCCTGCTAGCTGCTCAGTGTGAGTGTTCCGGCTGCTGGCTGCCTGTCTGTCTGCGGCTCTGGGTGTCTGTCTCACGGTCCTGGCAGTCTGGATCTTCAGGTAAAGTGTGTGTTTGTGAGTCTTCTGCTGCTGATGCTGCCGCCTTTCTCTCTTTCTACAGCGACTGTCGCATCCCGGGGCGCGGAGTTTGGTTTGTTTGAATGGGGCTCCCGTTCTCTCTGCAGAGGGGCGGGGTTAGCAGGATGGACGCTGCGGGGTCAAAGGTCAGAGTTTGAGCAGTTTTTCTTTTTCACGTTTTCTTTTTTCAGGCTCACCACAGGATAGTTCTCCATACTTAATAATAATAATAATAATAATAATAATAATAATAATAATAATAATATAATAATAATAATAAGCAAAATAAAACGAATATATAGATAACATATATACATTTGTATGTATATATATATATATATATATCTCTATATATATATATATATCTATAATATATATAGATATATATATATATCTATATAGATATATATTATATCTATATAGATATATATATCTATATATATATATATATATATATATATATATATATATATTATATATCTATATATATATATAGATATATATATATTATATAGAGAGATATATATATATATATACATTTGTATGTATATATATAATATATATATATCTCTATATATATATATATATCTATATATATATAGATATATATATATCTATATAGATATATATATATCTATATAGATATATATATATATATATATATATATATATAGATATAGATATAGATATATCATTATTAAATGTATTTGTATGTATATATGTTTGTTTGTTTGTATGTATGTATGTATGTATGTATATGTATGTATATATATATATATATATATATATATCGATATAGATATATAATTATTAAATGTTGTTAATACTACTGTAATAATAATTGTATTTTTCTTGCACATTTCAAGCACAAAATGCTCTCCACAGATGGCATAAAAAAACAAAAAAAAACAAATCACAAGTATAAAAATAATTAATTAATAAAAACAATAAGCACCAAATAAATTGATAATGATATTGAGCCAATAGACACACACAGACACACACACACACACACACACACACACACACACACACACACACACACACACACACACACACACTAACCGTCACTTTCTCCATGTAAGTAGTCATAGACAAAACGTAGAAGTGAAGTTTAAACACGTGAATGTACAAAGTGTCACATCAAAGCTGTCGGGAGGGATTTACTAAAGTATCTTTTTCTGGAAATCACAGAAAAAAGTCTGAAAGTCTGTAAATGTTTTCTGAGTATCTGTGAGCTTCTTTCATTCCTGAATGAAAAGACAGATTGTGCCGAGGCAGAGCTTCTTTAGCTCTTGGCCTTGAAAATCATTTCTCTGAGCAAAGCTGGAAAAGTCTCAGAGGTTTTAGAAGAATAACATTTTCTTGAATATCGTTGTCTGTTATAGCTTTAGGATTTTAGTTAAAAGCCCAGACGTGAAAAAACAGACCGAAGAAACGTAGACTTGTGTGTCCACGTACATTTGGTGTTATAGTGTATGTAGTGGAAGAAGTACAAAGTGGAGTAGAAGTATGATGTCTCATGAGATGTTCAGTAGAAGTTCCTCAAAATGGTTCTAAAGTCATTTACTTGAGTTCCATGTTTCCACCCTGCATGTATCTCTGAACTTCTGTCCCTCCACTGGAAACCTGAGCTCATCCGAAAGTCCAAAGCTTTCTCACTATTTGCACCAAAATCCCAAATCCTTCCGCTTCTATTTGATTATCTCAGTGTGTTAATGACTTTAGGAAACAACTCTAAAAGCTTTAAGCGTCTGACCTCTTCCCCGTGTGCACACATTGAGGGCGAGCCTGTCGTTGTCTGTATGGATGGATTTCGAACGGGCCGACCGGGGACAGGCCCAGGGGCCCCGAGACTTCACCTACAAAATGCCAGAGACACATACCAACCAGGAGAGACACACCATGGCTACAAAGAGACACACCATGGCTACAAAGAGACACACCATGGCTACAAAAAGACACACCATGGCTACAAAGAGACACAACATGGCTACAAAGAGACACACCATGGCTACAAAGAGACACACCATGGCTACAAAAAGACACACCATGGCTACAAAGAGACACACCATGGCTACAAAGAGACACAACATGGCTACACACACCATGGCTACAAAGAGACACACCATGGCTACAAAGAGACACAACATGGCTACAAAGAGACACACCATGGCTACAAAGAGACACACCATGGCTACAAAAAGACACACCATGGCTACAAAGAGACACACCATGGCTACAAAGAGACACAACATGGCTACAAAGAGACACACCATGGCTACAAAGAGACACACTATGGCTATAAAAAGACACACCATGGCTACAAAGAGACACAACATGGCTACACACACCATGGCTACAAAGAGACACACCATGGCTACAAAGAGACACACCATGGCTACAAAAAGAGACACCATGGCTACAAAGAGACACAACAAAGACACACCATGGCTACAAAGAGACACAACATGGCTACAAAGAGACACAACATGGCTACAAAGAGAGACACCATGGTTACAAAGAGACACACCATGGCTACAAAGAGACACAACATGGCTACTAAGAGACACAACATGGCTACAAAGAGACACAACATGGCTACAAAGAGACACAACATGGCTACAAAGAGACACAATATGGCTACAAATAGACACAACATGGCTACAAAGAGACGCACCATGGCTACAAAGACACACAACATGACTCAAAGAGACACAATATGGCTACAAAGAGACACAACATGGCTACAAAGAGACACAACATGACTGCAAAGAGACACAACATGGCTACAAAGAGACACACCATGTCTACAAAGAGACACAATATGGCTACAAAGAGACGCACCATGGCTACAAAGACACAAAACATGACTCAAAGAGACACAATATGGCTACAAAGAGACACAACATGGCTACAAAGAGACACAACATGGCTACAAAGAGACACAACATGGCTACTAAGAGACACAACGTGGCTACAAAGAGACACAACGTAGCTACAAAGAGACACAACATGGCTACAAAGAGACACAACGTGGCTACTAAGAGACACAACGTGGCTACAAAGAGACACACCGTGGCTACAAATAGACACAACGTGGCTACAAAGAGACACACCGTGGCTACAAAGAGACACAACATGGCTACAAAGAGACACAACATGGCTACAAAGAGACACAACATGACTCAAAGAGACACAACATGGCTACAAAGAGACACAACATGACTGCAAAGAGACACAATATGGCTACAAAGAGACGCACCATGGCTACAAAGACACACAACATGACTAAAAGAGACACAATATGGCTACAAAGAGACACAACATGGCTACAAAGAGACACAACATGACTAAAAGAGACACAATATGGCTACAAAGAGACACAACATGGCTACAAAGAGACACAACATGACTCAAAAAGACACACATGACTCAAAGAGACACAACAACTCTAAAGTCTGTCTTGCTCCTCTCGGTGTTCGACCCTTTCATGTTTGCGAGGGCTCATTGTCTAAGAATCTGTCCTCTAAAGCACTTTGGATCACTTTTAGTAGATAAAGTCGACCTGATTTTTATCATCTGCTCCTGATATGAATCACCTGCTGCAGGTGCATCTATTCAAAAAACCCTCAGTGAGAAAAAGTGTGTGTGCGTGCGTGTGTGTGTTTAGAGCTATATTGAGCATATTATCCTCTTACTTATAATGAATCACCCACACACACACACACACGCGCACACACACACACATACACACACACACACACACACACACACACACACACACACACAGTAATTTCATACATGAAAAAGAGACATTCAATTCAGGATATTTAGGATGTTGTAGCTGTTTATTCATGCTGGTTGAATGCATTCAGTGTGTGTGTGTGTGTGTGCGTGTGTGTGTGTGTGTGTGTGTGTGTGTGTGTGTGTGTACGTGTATGTGTGTGTGTGTGTGTGTGTGTGTGTGGGATGAGTCACAGATCAGTTGAGTGGGATGTTTACAAACCCCCAGGCGCTCTCTCTCTCTGTTGACACATAATGCAGCCACTGACATATGCATGCTGTGATTTCTGTGTGTGCGTGTGTGTGTGTGTGTGTGTGTGTGAGAGAGTGTGTTAATGCATTGACAGCGTTTGACAGTAATCTATGAAATGAGGTTCCAGCTGCATCACAGTCTTCTCTGCAGGATGATCATAAATTGTAATTATGAAGAAGATGGTGACGATAATAAAATGTATGATGAAGGTGTGATGAATAAAGATATTACACTATAAGCTGGTGGTGAAGATAAAAACCCTGATGAGTAGGAGGATGAAGACAGGCTGCTGACGAAGGTGGTGTTATATCGCAGCCTGGTATGAAAAACACGACAATTTTTTTCAGTCATCTCCCTCGTTATCTTCACGTGTGTTTATTAAATGCTCCGTAAATCAGGTGACGTAGAATAAAAAACAGAAGATTTTCAGCCAGCTGTTCGTGTCCCGTGTGAAACCAAAACTTATTTCAAATCACGTACGTAATTTAAGCTACGTAAGTTAACCCAGACAAGACCTTTCCAGAAACTAACCGAGTGGTTTTGTTTCCATTCACAACGTTAACCACGAGTTTAAGACTGAAAGTCATTCTCTGCTTTATCTGATGAAAACGCTTTTTAATAACGTTGACGCAGACATTCAAGGATTTATAAAGTGGTGGAGGACGCATTCAGATGTTTTACTCAAGTAAAAGTATTAATAACACCGTGTAGAAATACTTTATTACAGGTCAAATCTCTGCAAGATTTACTGGAGTAAAAGTACAAAAGTATTTGCATCAAAATTCACAAAAGTACCAAAATGTGATGTTCATGAGTTAATGTTGCAGCTGTAAAGGTGGAGATGTTTTCCTTCGACTACATACACCTGCGTAGTTTAATCTGTAAAAATGCATCATTTATTAGTTGATTTATATTCTGTATTATTATTCTGAATCTGCAAAGTTATGGAGGATTAAAGATGCCATTATAATAAATACATTTATTAAATGAATGGGGAAAAATGTAATTATTGTTGTTGTATTGGTGTTATTATTATTAAAAAATAGATATATTTTTTAAGCATATGATATTTCATGTTGTTGACCAAAAATGTGACAATGTTATATAAATATAATCAATAATCAATCAAATACTAATAACAAATAAAAATACATTTCAGCAGAAAATAATAAATCAGGAAAAATGTAATATGAAAATATTATTTTATATTATCTTATATCTTTATATTTTTAATTGATCTGTTTATGTTTTTGATAATTGATAATTTATTTATTCATTATAATAGCAGCTTTAGTCCTCCGTACCGTCTAATGTTATTAAATGAATGTAGTGGAGTGGAAGGAGCATAAAGTGGAAATACTCAATAAATGATTACTTAAGTAAATAAACTTACTTTGCTCCACTGAGATGATGCACCATCAGAGACTTTTAATAATAATAGTAATGAGTAATAACAATGATCACCTGCTTTGGGTTTGCAGGGATTCGTCTGTTTGTCTCCATATTGAGGTCAGTCTCTGCCTTTTGTCTCGTAGCCTGCAGAGACTCATCCTTCCACTTCACCGCTTCCTCCTCCTCCACCCGTCTCTCCGCAGCTCCACTGGGGATGAAAGATGGCTGTCAGTTAATCACTGAAGCTGCCAGACACTAAATCTGCTGTTTAAGATCCAGCGGTGTGGATCCATGTTTGTGTTTAACTTTCTGTGAGACCAGTGTGTCCAGTGAAACCACTTTATTTAGTCTAAATCAAGTAATTCATTTGCATTTGGGACAATTTAGAGATTAAAAAATATGGAGGTATGTAAACATTATGCAGAATAGATACTACATTATCTATCACCCTTAAGCAGCAAACATTTTTATTTACACATACAAGGAATTAGTCTTGTGATTAGATGCATTGCAATAAACACAATGCAAAAGTCAAGATATAAAATGGAAGAATTTCCCATTTAAAAAAATGTAAAGATGTGTAAAAATAGTTTTGAGTTGTGCAGGAATGTACAATTATTGACCGGGTATGTGCAAACGTTCACAGTACAATGCTGCAATCACGTGGTGTCGGGAAAATGTATTCCTGTCAAGCAAAATTCAGAAACTTGCCGAACTGGCGCCATATTACGCAGAAACATGGAGGACGACAGTAAATGTTGGGTTGTATATACATTTTTGGGTCATTTGCAATATGGACCGCGTGACGTATTGCTTAATTACTGCAGAAAAGAAATCCTCCTGGTTCAGAAAGCAGTAGCAAAAAGGTGAGAGGTCGCAGCAGCCTGACACACGAACGTCAGTGTGCTTTGTTCTCCACTGTGACTTGGAAAATTAAAGGCTGAAATTTGGCTGAATTCCCCTTTAATCCACAGCCAAGAGGAGATGGGGGGTGAATTCCTCAGAGGCGAGTCAGGACAGGAGCCAGACTTCAAATACCTGCATGTGTGTGTGTGTGTGTGTGTGTGTGTGTGTGTGTGTGTGTGTGTGTGTGTGTGTGTGTGTGTGTGTGTGCGTGTGTTTGTGTGTGGTTTCCAGGTTAATATGTCTGCAGGGTCATTACTGTGGGATCGTTATTTATGTCTCTGTATTTGTATATTTTGAATAGTTTAATATAAAAATACTTTCTTCTATTGCCACACTTTCTAAAGCAGATCTTCTCAACCTTGAGGTCTGGACGGGAAACATTTAGCAGAAATATTTTAATTGACTTAACAGTGTCTCTTACTGTGAGACACTGTGGCATTCAGACACACACAACTGTTCTCATTAAGCTCTGCTGGTAATAATAAGGATGTTATCTCTTTTACTTTGGGATCCACAAAACAAACACAAATAAGGTTCATTGTTTCTTATTTTAGTGACCTAAAGATCGTCAACTGAGGGTCAACAAGGTCTATCTGACAAACTGGACAGATGTGAGGTCTGTGTCTCAAACGTCTTTAAAGTGAACAGGGTCTATCTGCATCACTCATTTATGCAGAGTTTATATATATTTGCTGAGTCAGTGAGATCTACAAAGGTCTATCTCCACATGTTCAAGCATCATGTTAGTATCACAAAGGTCTATCTGCTGACGACCAATAGCAGGGCGGGAAATTAATCACGTGATCATTTCAAGCACAGGAAGAACTTATTCAGAACGTTTTGCTGCCGACTGTTTTATATGTGATCTAGTAGATAGTAGTTCAAGTTAAGATCATTAGTAGTTTAAGTTAAGATCATTAGTAGTTTAAGTTAAGATCATCAGTAGTTCAAGTTAAGATCATCAGTAGTTCAAGTTAAGATCATCAGTAGTTCAAGTTAAGAGCATTAGTAGTTCAAGTTAAGATCATTAGTAGTTCAAGTTAAGATCATCAGTAGTTCAAGTTAAGATCATCAGTAGTTCAAGTTAAGATCATTAGTAGTTCAAGTTAAGATCACCAGTAGTTCAAGTTAAGATCATTAGTAGTTCAAGTTAAGATCATCAGTAGTTCAAGTTAAGATCATTAGTAGTTCAAGTTAAGATCATCAGTAGTTCAAGTTAAGATCACCAGTAGTTCAAGTTAAGATCATTAGTAGTTCAAGTTAAGATCATCAGTAGTTCAACTTAAGATCATCAGTAGTTCAAGTTAAGATCATTAGTAGTTCAAGTTAAGATCATCAGTAGTTCAAGTTAAGATCATTAGTAGTTCAAGTTAAGATCATTAGTAGTTCAACTTAAGATCATCAGTAGTTCAAGTTAAGATCATCAGTAGTTCAAGTTAAGATCATTAGTAGTTCAACTTAAGATCATCAGTAGTTCAAGTTAAGATCATTAGTAGTTCAAGTTAAGATCATTAGTAGTTCAACTTAAGATCATCAGTAGTTCAAGTTAAGATCATCAGTAGTTCAAGTTAAGATCATTAGTAGTTCAACTTAAGATCATCAGTAGTTCAAGTTAAGATCATCAGTAGTTCAAGTTAAGATCATTAGTAGTTCAAGTTAAGATCATTAGTAGTTCAAGTTAAGATCATTAGTAGTTCAAGTTAAGATCATCAGTAGTTCAAGTTAAGATCATTAGTAGTTCAAGTTAAGATCATCAGTAGTTCAAGTTAAGTTCATCAGTAGTTCAAGTTAAGATCATCAGTAGTTCAAGTTAAGATCATCAGTAGTTCAAGTTAAGATCATTAGTAGTTCAAGTTAAGATCATTAGTAGTTCAAGTTAAGATCATCAGTAGTTCAAGTTAAGATCATCAGTAGTTCAAGTTAAGATCATCAGTAGTTCAAGTTAAGATCATCAGTAGTTCAAGTTAAGATCATCAGTAGTTCAAGTTAAGATCATCAGTAGTTCAATCAAAAGTCTTAAGAATTCAGATTTATTAGCAAATATAATTTTTAATTAATTAAACTTTTAAGTTTCCTGCCACGTGGAACTTGTGTAAACATCTTTAGAGCTTAAAATGAAGCTAAGTTACGTAACATACAGTTGAGGGTTAAATCTTCGGGGGGGAATGTCAGAGAGACTTGGGACTCTGGTTTTCCAACAATAGAACCACAAAGGTCTATCTGCACAATGAGTTTAGTTTCTACCCATAATGCACTGAATTGGCCAAACAGTGTTAACTTCACTACCTAGTGTGCAGAATGTGATGTGTCAGCATGGGTTGGAGTTGGTTTTATAGTGTCCACGTTATGAACTGTCAAATGCGTTTTTCTCAAAACTGGTCAAAGTGCAGATAGACTTTGTTCACCCTCAATTGTCGAGATGATATTATAGATAATCTGATAATCACACCAAATTGGACACAAATCCAAGACGTTTATATATATGTAAAAGTCCCATACTGCAGCTTTAAACTCATCATATTTAACTATATTTTTAAAGCTTTTGTATTTGTGTTAAATGTATCTCAGTCTCATTGTTTGAACACTGGGGTTTATTCATACATCTTTATCTGGCTGCTTGTGTTAGCTGGAGGAGGTCATCGATCCTCTACCACTCTCTCCGCTATGAATGAATGAAGGCGGGAGGCGCGTGCTCATGAGCTGCCTCGTGCTTGCGGGGCAAATCACTTAAATGGCTCAAAATATTAACATTTTAAAACATTTTTTGAGGGGGGGGGGGGGGGGCATTTAAGGACAAATCTGTCACGAGCAAAGCGGCAGATATGATACAATGATGAGGCTCGCGCAGGGTTCAGGTTCCAACGTTTGAATGGTACCCCGTTTTCCTCGCGGGCTCCTCGCGGGCTCCTTCACGGTCATCACGTCACCCTCTCTCTCTCACTCCTCCAGAGACCACAGCGAGGCTCCAGGGGTAGAGTTACCGAAGGGGGAGGGGGTAGAGAGACATAGACAAAGAGAAGAAAAGGAGCGAGAGAGAGAGCGAGAGAGGTTCGCGTGCCTGTGTGAGCTTGAAAAGAGAGAGAGAGTGGTAGAGTGAGGCAGGGCGCACAGTGCAGGGGGAGGTGGTGGATCCCTATGTGGTGTAGCAGCGTAAGCTAAAAAAGCTAACTAGCCATGTTGCTGTCGCTGCTCCTCCCGCTGCTGGTGGTGTGTGTCTGCTAGCCGGCCGCCCTGGACTCCCTATCCGCCTTGAGGTGCATCATGCCCGGCTGGAAGAAAAACATCCCGGCCTGTCTCCAACCGGACCAGGAGGGAGGTAAGACCAGACCGATCAGGTTCATACCGACCGGCGAGTGTGTCGCCGTGTGAGTGTGTTTTACCTGAGTGTGTGTGTGTGTGCGTGTGTGCGTGAGTATGTGTGTGTGTGTGTGTGTGTGTAGACTAATTATCGCCAGTGCAATCTCTGTGCAGCGTGGATTGGCGCCGCCGGTAGAGCTCGCGCAGACGGTGGAATTAGTGAAAGTTGGTAACTGATACCGTGTGAATGTGTGTGTGAGTGAGTGTGTGTGTGTGTGTGGGTCGTGTTAATCTGACGCAACGGGTGAGGTTACAGTGACGTTACGGTGATTTCACGCTATAGGATTCTAACGTGCTTATCATTATCACTGGTTACCGGTTACCGAGCAGCGGAGCGGAGTTAGCTGTCGCTGCTAACAGGCTAACCAACGGTTAAGTGACGTAAGGAATAACGGTTGGTGCTGGTTAACCGAGGGTCTGCCCGTGTGTGTGAGAAACGACCAGCTTCACCGGGGCTGCTGCCGTCCGCAGTCCCGGTGTTTACTGGTGTTACGGTAAAATGTGTGACCCTTGCGTTTCTGTGCCGCTGGGGGGGCAGGTGTGGACAGAATACACACCGTGGTGACGGCTGGCTAAATATTTACAGGTGTTAATCTTCCACTAACCGGTCTCTGACATTACAACCGTTATAATCCGTTACTAACGGCTCCTGGCCACACCTCCCTCACCGAGACGGCCGCGTGCTTCAGTGCTTCATGAAGTACTTTATCTTATATTGTTTTATGTGTAAACTATGGAGACATCAGAGGTACATTTACTAAATACAAGTGTCCCACTATAAAAACAGCGTCAATATATGATTACAACATCCAACCTTATTTTATAGAAATAATACATGGGGACATTTACTACATGGTAACTAATAAAGAGTGAAACGATTGTAAAATAACAACATAATAACCAGAAACTGCTAATCCAGGAGTGTCAAACATGCGGCCCGGGGGCCAAAACCGGCCCGCCAGAGGGTCCAGTCCGGCCCGCGGGATTACTTTGCAAAGTGTATATTTAGTTGTTTTGATCATAAAGTAAAATACTGTGACAAAATGCTTTGCCTTTGTAGAGACACTGATCTGTAAGTTATAACATGTGTAAATGATAAACAGGCACAATATTGTTGAAATTGCACCTTTTTTTTCTTAAGAAATTTCAGGTTCATAATGTTTTGTAAAAAGATAGTTTATTAAATTTGAACATTTTCAGAATGTACTTGCATTTTTCTGCACTAAAGCGAAGGGGAACATTTGGAGTTGTTGTTATCTATATGTTATTATGCTGTGGTGTTACTGGTCCGGCCCACCTGAGATCAGATTGGGCTGTATGTGACCCCTGAACTAAAATGAGTGTGACCCCCCCTGTGCTAATCGATAATTGTTCAAGTTAAAAAGTTCCAACATCCTGAATGTGGACATTCGCTGGTTTAATTGATATGAAACTGAAAATCTTTGGGTTTTGAATTATTTGTCGGTCAAAACAAAACACTTGAATTTGTCAGTTTGGGCCTTGGACACTTTTTTCAACATTTATTGCCATTATAGTCTAATTAATGGATTAAATAATTAGCATTTTAATACATTAAGTGTGAAAATATACAACAGGAGATTTGGGATTCACCTTGGACTTTGAGAAACTGTATTAGACTTTTTTTTAACTACTTTCGTTTATAGACCGTAAATGACCGATTAATAATCATTACGTGCAGCCTTTATATGGTGTACTTTAATATTTTGCTATGTAAATAAAAAGATCTGGCTCCTGAATGTGAATATTTGCTGGTGTTTTTGATAATAAACTGAAGATCTTTAGGTTTCGAACTATGAGACATTTTCAACATTGATTGACATCATAGGCTTATCTTCTCTTGCATTGAGGATGTGGATCCAATGAGAGGGATTAAGATGCAGATGAATGAACACAAATAGACGTGTCCTAAACTAAACTGCACCAGGAGTTATTCTCCTTCTACGCGTGCTGGTGTCAGATTCAGAAAACCATTTTTAGCTCACATTTAAAAGGTTTGAACACTACAAACATGACTGCCAGCGCAGAATAAGGACACAGTCTCCACTTTAAAGGTAGACGAGAGATGCGTCTGCCTCTAGCTTTTCAAATGTTGTTTTTCTATTCAATAAATAAGAAATCATATCCAAGGATTTCCTGGAAGCAGAAAGCTTTCCTTGTTCTGGGCGAGACACATTTACAAATGCTTCTTGTTTCTGTGTCTTCCAGCTGCAAGCTTTAAAATGTGAGAATAATTAACCTTTAATTAAGCATGGTATTTTGGATTTGCACCTTACTGTAACCTTTATCATGTTCACTATAACTTGTTTTCTTTTGCCATTGCGTACATTTAGTTTGCACCTAATCCTATTTTTTACATGTGTTGTTTTCTTTGCACTTTAGATATTTTCATTACTTTGTACGACAGTTTCCCCCTGGGATGAATACATTTAACTCTGATCTGTTAAGCCTGCAGGATGCTAGCACTGCTGAACCTTCATGGACTCCATGTAGTATAAAATAGTCTCAATGTCAACATGTAGTAAATGTATTAATAGATTAGACTCTTGTTTTATAATTCAAGTACAATGCAATACAGCGTCTACAAATGAATCCGTAAACATATCTTTAAAGCACTCGGGCCAATAATGGAATTATGTAGTAAAAGATTCATCCATGAACAAATGTCCCATTTGTTTTACTTCTGGGGGGGGGCCTGTTGAACATGAACTGCTTCACGAGGGATGAGTGATCCTCAGTGTCCAGACACTTGGAGAGGAATAGTGTGTTATTGTTTCTGATAAAAGAAGTATTATATAATACATGGAAGCTTTGTCAGCCTGCAGATTAAACATTAACGCTCAGTCTCACCTTCAGGTGCTTTCTGCTCATTTCAATCATTCTTCAAATTCTCAGTGTTATTATGCTGAAATGCTTAATATTAGACTCAGACTCCAACAAATGATTATTTAAATTATAGATCAAGCTCTTTGTTGTTTCTTAATGAATTGATTCATCGTTGCTCCATGAAATGTCAGAAAAATGCTCAAGTTAACGTCTTCATATGTCTTGTTTTGTCCAAAACGTAAAGATATTCAGTTTACGAGGATAAATAATACAAAAAACCTGCAAATTCTCACAATTTAGAAGCTGGAACCTGCAAATAATAGTTTATTTTGCTTGATTAAACAACTGAAATGATTATGAAATGATCATCGTGGGCGATTAATTGTCTGCTGATTGAAAGGGTTTCACGCCGTCAGTGTTATTAGAAACATTCGCAGCACGATGGAGTTCGCCAGTAAACGTCTGGCGCCTCAGAGGCTGCTCTGAAAGATAGAGCAGTGTTGATTTAGTGTTGTGTTTAAACCTGTCTGTGCT
>NW_021167006.1:182212-187212 GCF_900634415.1 Cottoperca gobio | reverse complement strand
ACATTACATTACGGTCAGAGCTACGTTACATTACATTACGTTATGGTCAGAGCTACGTTACATTACATTATGTTACATTACGTTACGTTACATTACATTACGGTCAGAGCTACGTTACATTACATTACATTACGTTATGGTCAGAGCTACGTTACATTACATTATGTTACATTACATTACGTTACATTACATTACGGTCAGAGCTACGTTACATTACATTACGTACATTACATTACATTACGTACATTACATTACGTTATGGTCAGAGCTACGTTACATTACGTTACATTACATTACGGTCAGAGCTACGTTACATTACATTACGTACATTACATTACATTACGTACATTACATTACGTTATGGTCAGAGCTACGTTACATTACGTTACATTACATTACGGTCAGAGCTACGTTACATTACATTACGTACATTACATTACATTATGGTCAGAGCTACGTTACATTACATTACGTACATTACATTACATTACGTACATTACATTACGTTATGGTCAGAGCTACGTTACATTACGTTACATTACGTTACATTACATTACGGTCAGAGCTACGTTACATTACATTACGTACATTACATTACATTACGTACATTACATTACGTTATGGTCAGAGCTACGTTACATTACGTTACATTACATTACATTACGGTCAGAGCTACGTTACATTACATTACATTACAGTCAGAGCTACGTTACATTACATTACGTTACATTACATTACGGTCAGAGCTACGTTACATTACATTACGGTCAGAGCTACGTTACATTACATTACATTACATTACGGTCCAGAGCTACGTTACATTATATTACATTACGGTCAGAGCTACGTTACATTACGTTACATTACATTACATTACATTACGGTCAGAGTTACGTTACAATTACATTACATTACAGTCAGAGCTACGTTACATACATGACATTACGGTCAGAGCTACGTTACATTACATTACGGTCAGAGCTACGTACATTACATTACATTACGGTCAGAGCTACGTCTACATTATATTACATTACATTACATTACGGTCAGAGCTACGTTACATTACATACATTACATTACGGTCAGAGCTACGTTACATTACATTACATTACATTACATTACGGTCAGAGCTACGTTACATTACATTACGGTCAGAGCTACGTTACATTACATTAAATTACATTACGGTCAGAGCTACGTTACACTTACATTACGGTCAGAGCTACGTTACATTACATTACATTACGGTCAGAGCTACGTTACATTACATTACATTACGGTCAGAGCTTACGTTCATTACATTACATTACGGTCAGAGCTACGTTACATTACATTACGGTCAGAGCTACGTTACATTACATTACATTACGGTCAGAGCTACGTTACATTACATTACATTACATTACGGTCAGAGCTACGTTACATTACATTACATTACATTACAGTCAGAGCTACGTTACATTACATTACGGTCAGAGCTACGTTACATTACATTACATTACATTACAGTCAGAGCTACGTTACATTACATTACGGTCAGAGCTACGTTACATTACATTACATTACATTACAGTCAGAGCTACGTTACATTACATTACGGTCAGAGCTACGTACATACATTACATTACATTACAGTCAGAGCTACATTACATTACATTACATTACGTACATTACGGTCAGAGCTACGTTACATTACTTCACATCTGAACACTAGACTTTCCGTGGATCTGTTTGATTATTATTTGCAGTTTGCACGCTCACCGAGCGTCTCTCTGCACACTGTTCTGTAAATGTTTGAGTCTTGGAGCTGCAGACAGACAAAGGGCAGCATGTTTATTTTAATCCATGTGAGCGAGGCCTCGGGATTAGGATTAGTGCTCAGTGTGAGTTTATGGTGGAGGGTGTCACGACTCCAGCTCCGTCCCTTCTTGTTCACGTCTCCTCCATGTTGTGTGTTTCAGATGTAATATTGATTTTCTTTTTCTAGTAGTAGTATTTATTTGTGTGGTTCTGCCCACCTGAAGCCCCCGAGGCTTTCCGACGGGAGAATTACCGTTAATACGTTGAGTCTGAAAGATCACCTTAAAACACGAGAGATTCATTCATCAATCACTGCATTAAGTAAATATGACTCGACCGGTCAGTGGGTTACCACTATTGTTTTTGGCAGATATTCAATTCAAAAAATGTATTTATGTTTATTTGTGAAATAAAACCACTTGTTTCAAGTATAATTAGTGTCGCGCCCATTTCAGTGCATTTCATGACTTGTTTTTATTATGGTTCATTTTTAGATCTCTTTAAATGTCTCGTGTTGACCGACAGTTTAATACTTAAACATATTCTTATGATTAATAAATCATAGTTGCAGATTATTTTTCTGTCAATCGACTAATTGATAAATCAACTATTAATATCTTCCATGTCTTGAGAAGAAGAATTTATTACAAAGGTCTTAAATATTTAAATGTATTTGTTATTTTCATATTGATTCATCCAAACGTTCATTCATCCAGACACTTACATAGTATTTCATGCTCATTAAACTGCGTTGGTTTCTATGTAAAACATTAACCATAAACTCAGAAGTATGAATATTCTTCTTCCACGTCAGCAGAAAATGTTCTGCCGTATTTACGACGGTGTGGTAACCACAGCTGCAGGTTATGTTTAATGATTAATTGATGATTGATTATGAATTAGTGTGACACATCTCAGAAATGTGACATTAATGTCAATAAATCAATGCACTAAAATAAATGATTGTTGTCCTCATCAGTGACTTATCTTATGCTCGTCAATTTAAATCTTCCAATAACAAACATTTGGTGCAAAAACTGTAAAATAAAATATATTTTCCAGGATAAATCAGTGTTTTCCAGTTTGTCTTCAGTGCAGCTGTTTGTCTCTCTCCAGGGTTTAAGTTAAGGTTGGGCCGAGCCTTCGGGGAATAAATGGAAGTCAATGCAGTGTGTGTGTGTGTGTGTGTGTGTGTGTGTGTGTGTGTGTGTGTGTGTGTGTGTGTGTGTGTGTGTGTGTGTGTGTGTGTGTGCCTGTGTGTGTTTGTGTGTGTGCGTGTGTGTGTGTGTGTGCATTAGGAATCAAGGTCAGTCACTCAGCAGTCCATTAAGAACATGATTCACTCATCTCTCTCTCTCTCTCTCGCTCTCTCTTTTGTTCGGTTTGTTTCTAGGTCTCCCTGTCTGTCTGTCTCGCTCTACCTCAGACTTTGTCAATCACTGTCTGTCCGCCTGTCTGCCCCAATGAATCATGGGTAGTTCTTAGCAGCACTCGGACCTCCTGAAGCGTCTAAAATTTGTGGTTTTCTCTTCAGGGTTCTGAATGTCTGCACGTCTTTTGAAGGCTGCAGCTCTTTAGAGCGACCAGCAGGGGGAGTGAGAGGATAAACTGTGTGTGTGTGTGTGTGTGTGTGTGTGTGTGTGTGTGTGTGTGTGTGTGTGTGTGTGTGTGTGTGTGTGTGTAATGTGATTCTCCACACTCCAAGCACATACCGAGGAGGCGTCCAATCGTGTTACAGAGCTGCAGCTACAGAGCTGCCCTAAGAGCGATATGCAAATGAGCCTACGCTTGTCATTTTTAGCTGCAACACACACACACACACACACACACACACACACACACACACACACACACACACACACACACACTCTCTCTTTCTGCCTGTGTCAGTGAATGTGACTCGACCATCTGCCCGAATTGACGCCCTCAGGGGTGTCTGACAGGTGAGGGAGGTGCAGCTGTCCTGAGCTAACACCGAAGCTAACCTAACTTTACCACACAGATGAAATCATGGTTTTCTCACCCAGGACTGACTTCTTTAAATACATTTGAATGTGTCTTGATGTGTGGGGGCGGCTGTGACTGAGGAGCAGGACTGTGGTGCAGAGGGGCGGCCATTTATCGAAGGTTTGGTTTTGCTCCTCCTGTCGACTTGTGAAAGTGTCCTCTGGACTCTAGTGGTGATGGAATCAGGAACCAGGTCTAAAGGGTCTGATCCATGGGAATTATATACCTCCGAGGTTATCAATTCCTTTTGCCGGCATGTTTTCTGATAGTAGCAAAAAAGCCTCAGGCTGAAGGTGGTTCGCGGCTCCGTCCTGACGTGAGCGTTACAGAACACCTTGCCCAAACCTCGACGCTTCCCAGTGGCTGCTCCCGGCACGACTGTCAACCAGAGTGTCCTCAGTGCTCAGGGTCTGCGGAGATGTGGGCAACTCACCGACACGTCTTGAAACACAGACCATGTCACGTGTACCGTGCTTTGTGGTTGTGACTTTCTTTGCTGTGCCGTCACCATTCATATCCATCCAGCCAATGAGTTTTCTGATTAAATTGTTAACAAGAGCACAAAGTTCTTCGTAGATCTCGCACTTAATTTTGCTCTTCCAACAGAAGGGAGATAATTCCTGTGTTTTTTCATATTGCAGGAAAGAAAATATTGCAAATGTCGGTTTATTCCCGTATCGTGCAGCCCTGTAGTTTCAGCCGATTAACAACGAGCTGAAACTCACATTTAACTCGACTCAAACCAGGAATCTGACGGCTTCGGTTCACAACAGTCACATTCCTGGCAATTTATGTTGGGAAAATGATGGAGAGACACACACACACACACACACACACACACACACACACACACACACACACACACCTCTGAGGTGAGCTTAAACGAGTCCATGAACAGACAGGAAACACAGTAAATCCCTCTGACCTTTGACCTCTGAAATTGACACAGTGATTGACAGCTGGTCTTCAGGGTGTACAGTGACAGTCATGTGTGTGTGTGTGTGTTGACCTCTGACCCCTGTCGGCTCTCGTGTCCCAGGGTTTGCTGTCTTACAGACGGCAAAATGCTGACTGAAAAATTGCAAACAGTATATGTACTGTATATATATATATATATATATATATATATATATATATATATATATACTATATTATATATATATATAATATATTATATACATACATATGTA
>NW_021167006.1:177057-181896 GCF_900634415.1 Cottoperca gobio | reverse complement strand
GAGAGATAGAGAGAGAGAGAGAGAGAGAGAGAAGAGAGAGAGAGAGAGGGAGAGAGAGAGAGGAGAGAGAGACAGAGAGAGAGAGAGAGAGAGAGAGGGAGAGAGAGGAGAGAGAGAAAGAGAGAGAGAGAGGAGGAGAGAAGAGAGAGAGAGAGAGAGAGAGGAGAGAGAGAGAGAGACAGAGAGAGAGACAGAGGGAGAGAGAGAGAGGGAGGAGAGAGAGAGAGGAGAGCGAGAGAGATGAGAGAGCGGAGAGAGAGGAGAGGGAGAGAGAGAGAGAGAGACAGAGAGAGAGAGAGGGGAGAGAGAGGGAGACAGAGAGAGAGAGATCAGAGATAGAGGGATAGAGATATAGAGATATATAGATATATATATATATATGGATATATGATATATATATGTATATATATATATATATATACATATATATATATATATATGTATATATATATATGTATACATATATATATATATGTATATATATATATATATCTATATATATATATATATATATATATATGTATATATATATATATATGGGATATAGTGATGTATTATATATATATAATGTATAATATAATAGTGACTCACTGTTCAGTGATGACCTGAGAGATCTGCTGTTTCAAAATAAAAGCTCTGTTGTTAGAAAGGAATAATCTGAGCATCAAGTGAAGCGATGAGGTCACATGACATCATGTTTCAGCAGCAGGGTAATCAGTGTTTCCTGATTGTTAGAGCTTCCATCATCACAGTGTGTTGTAACGTCTCGTATCTCAGGAATCAGAACACACACTGACGTTGTTGTTGTCGGCCATCTTTCTCTCTTTCTGTCTGCAAAGAAAAAGGAATTCATCTCCAAGTGCTTTCCCCGCCGCTTCCAACAGCAAGAAATATGTTCAAATATACGATATCAGAGTGAGTTCCCAACATGTAGAGACACTTTATGATTACTGCGACCTCCACTGAGCTTTATCACACTCATGGCAGACGTCTCCGTGTGTGTGTGTGTCTGAGTTTCCTTTATCTCGCCAACCCTCCGACCGATCTACTTCCTGTTAGGTGTGTGTGTTGCTGAGGACTCGAGGGAGTGCAGTGCGGCGTGCGAAGTATTTGGATCAGCGGTTCTGTAGAAAACTGCGATAACTGACCCGTCCATAAAATGTTCACGGCAGCTTTTGCGCTCATGATGCGTTGCTAACGTAAACACGCGCAGAGACTCGGCACGTCCTGAACGGACGCTGCAGCACTGCAACATAATGCACGATGACGTCGCCAATATGCAAATGAGCGCTGGGCGGCATCCGACGACTTTTAACGACCTTCGGAGCTAGTGCGAGCTACTTCCTTTATAAAAGAGTTACACTACACAGGACACACTTTCTGTTTCCCTCAGTTGTTCCACCGTGCGCCATTTCCACTACTGCGAATAATAACGGCGAAGAACTCACATCGGTAACCGGGGAGCGCTGCCGAGAGCTACGCGTGTGTCGCAGAGGGAGGTTGTACCCGGGGACAGAGTATCATAGTCAGAGACTTCCAGGGAACCGAGCTAAACGCACATTTACATGATGCGTCAACGTTAGTCGTATTTAAAGCTTCTAATGAACTAACAACACCACAACACACACACACACACACACACACACACACACACACACACACACTCGTTGTGAAGGAGCTGATCTGAGTGGCTGTTTGTGTTAAGATATGCGACCACATGTAGAGAACATTACGGAGTCTGAGAAACGAACAACTCTCTTCATTCACACACCACTCACACACACACACACCACACACACTCACACACACACACACACACACACACAGTTTATATAAATATAGAGAGATTTTTGAGTGTGTGTGTGTTAAAGCAGTAAAAACCAATCAGCCGTAACTCTGTTAGTCTGGTCAGAGCAAAGAACACAAACCTTCTTCTGTGTGTGTGTGTGTGTGTGTGGTGTGTGTGTGTGTGGACTGCCTGTTGTAAAGCTGCACACACACATTAACAGGCTTTATGGAGTGTTGAGAAGTTCCCTTAACAACCGGTGTGATTCAACCTGCAGACACACCCTCAGTGTGTGTGTGGGTGTGTGTGTGTGTGTGTGTGTGTGTGGTGTGTGGTGTGTGAGACACAGAGACCAGTCTGTCTCCACTTCCTTTCAGACCCTCCTGAGTGGAGAGACGTTACCTGCGATAGTTATCAGGCAGCACAAAGGGGAGAAAATAGAACGTGTGTGAGATAAGGAAAGAAAAGAGAAGAGCGTACACGTCGCTCTCGGCCAATCCACAAACAACGATGTCATCTTGTTTTACCTGATAATGAGAGCCGAGTGTGTTTTCAGAGATGTTCGTACATTTACTCGAGAGGTGCTTTAATACGTCAAATTAAAGTTGCATTATTGTACAAATAAGTAATATTCAAGCTTAAAGTCTAACATTCAAATATATTTATTTATCACATAAAGTTCAATATTTTGCGAAATAAAGTAAAAAATAGAAAATAGAAAAAAAGTTCAAAGTCATAATCATCCAAAAATTAAGAACAAAAGTTAGTAATTAAAAGTCATAAAGTACAAGAAAAGTTGTAAAATGAGCTGAATATAGTGTGTGTGTGTGTGTGTGTTGTGTGTGTGTTGTGTGTGAGTGTGTGGTGTGTCGGAGTTGAGTGTGCTTGTGTGTGATGGGTGTGATGTGTGTGTGAGTGTGTGTGAGTGTGTGTGGTGTGTGTGAGTGTGTGTGAGTGTGTGTGTGTGTGTGTGTGTGTGTGTTGTGTGTGTGTGTGTGTGTGTGTGTGTGTGTTGAGTGGTGTGTGTGTGTGTGCGTGTGTGCGTGTGAGTATGTGTGTGTGTGATGTGTGTGTGTGTGGTGGGTGTGAGTGTGTGTGAGTCGTGTGTGTGTGTGTGTGTGTGTGAGTGGTGTGTGAGTGTGTGTGAGTGTGTGTGTGTGTGTGTGTGTGTGGTGTGTGTGTGTGTGTGTGTGTGTGAGTGTGTGTGAGTGTGTGTGTGTGTGTGTGTGTGTGTGTGAGTGTGTGTGAGTGTGTGTGTGTGGTGTGTGTGTGAGTGTGTGTGTGTGTGTGTGTGTGTGGTGTGTGTGTGTGTGTGTGTGTGTGTGTGAGTGTGTGTGAGTGTGTGTGTGTGTGTGTGTGAGTGTGTGTGTGTTTCAGACTCTTTAATTCAGTGTTCTTGTTACTAATCGACTGTTTGCATCAGGATGAAGCTTTATGGTCTACATAACATTTGTAATTCAATGATTCATTCACTCATCTTCCTCTGCAGTGATCTCAGTATGAACAATCTGACTGTGCTGTCCAGCGGAGCGCGGAGCAACCTGCACTTCCTGGAGGAGCTGTGAGTCACACACACACACTCACACACACACACACACTCACACAGTTTCTTTTCCTTGTCATCCTGTATTGTAAAATAGAGCAGCTACTAACGAGTTACCTACAACATCATAAAATCACATGAAAATGCATCAGAGTGAAGAGAAGTGATGCGTTCAGAGGTTCCTCCCTCATCCTGCACATGTTGTCCTCACAGCTCCTCAGATATCTTCATGAACTCTGGTTAGTGACTCCGTGAGGATACGATATGTAAAGTCATCTCTGCTCACCTACCAGCAGGATGGATTACTGAGCGGGTCAAAGTGTCACAACAAACACAAAGACGCACAACGACCACTAAACATCAGCAACAGATGTGAATACACTGTAGACCGTGTGTTACCCTGTATTCCCAGTAACCTGCTGCTCCAGTGAGGCCAAACAGAGGTCAGCATGTACCCAGCATGCACCTCTGTGGTGTCCTATCGCCGTAGTGACGTTTCTCACGCCACGGTGACAAATATCACACACACACACACACACATACACACACACACACACAACATACACACACATACACACACATACACACATATACACACACACACACACACACACACACACACACACATACACACACACACATATACACACACACACAACACACATACACACACACACACACCACATACACACACACAGACACACACACGCGCAGCTGGCAGCAGAGCAGAACAGCAGTCAGAGTCATGTTCAGGTCTCTGTGAGGTCAGCTGTTCACAGTCTGTGTCTCTTTGTAGTTGTTTTGTGTCTCTTTGTAATTTTGAGTCTCTTCCTCGTCGGCACGTGTCTTTTTGAGTGACATGTTGGCGATGAAGGCCGGGGGGGGCTTGAGCCCGATAGGTTCAGTAATCCGTTCATGAATCTCACAGTCGTCAACAAAACAACAGTTTGAGAGGAAAATGAATCTCTTGTAGTTTGAAGAAGCTCCAGAGACAGCTGCAGATTTGAAAGTTGTATTATTGTAGTAGCTGCATTTTAAAGTAGTGCTGCAGTTTGATGGGGACGCCGTTTGGAGAAGGTGGTTTTGTTTCATTGCATGTCGTATTTCTCTGCACACACTGTTGCTGCTGCTGAACGATGGTGGATGTCTGCACAAGCTCCCTGTAATACACTCGGGATCCTCTGTCTCTGCCTCTCTGCCTCAGGCGTTCTGGCGGGAAACGATCTGTCATTCATCCCCAGAGGAGCGTCACCGGCCTCTACAACCTCAAAGTGCTGTAAGTCACCACACACACACACACACGCACACACACACACTGTAATAATGTGTGGTATGTCTCACCCTAACTTAAACCTGACTCGAGTCTTAACCTTCAAACGGTCCTTTGAAGTCGCGATAATGTTCTCACAATGTAGAAATATCCTCACTACGATTGTTTAAGAGAGCCACACACACACACACACACACACACACACACACACACACACACACACTGTAATAATGTGTGGTA
>NW_021167006.1:167057-172057 GCF_900634415.1 Cottoperca gobio | reverse complement strand
TCTCTCCATAGGCATCTCAACAACAATAGGATCGTTTCCATGGGAACAAACTGCTTCCACGGACTCCACAGTTTGGAGACGCTGTGAGTTTCTCTGTGTGTGTGTGTGTGTGTGTGTGTGTGTGTGTGTGTGTGTGTGTGTGTGTGTGTGTGTGTGTGTGTGTGTGTGTGTGTGTGTGTGTGTGTGTGTGTGTGTTGGGGAGGAGTTGGAGAAGTCAGGGTTGAGTTGGGGTCAGGGTGAAGGTTTAGGAGATGACGGAGAGCTTTGATTTATACGTTTGTCGAGGACACTTAACAGGATTTATTCAAGGCTCAAATAGTTTGTAGTCATTAAATGTTTTCGGCTAATTTCATTTCACTACCAGCCTGATAAAGAAGAGATGATAATAATAATAATAAACTTTATTTATTCAGCAAAACAAAGTCACAAAGTGCTTTACATGCTTGATTTCTGGACTCCAATGAGACAAATACAAAATAACATAAAACAATAATATAAAGAAAAGAAATTTAAGCTGTTTGTGCGTAATTAAAAAAAAATATATATTAAATATGAATTAGCATATTGAGAAAGAGTAGATGATAGTAAAATACCCGTATTATAATCAAGAGAAACCATTTAAATAACAATAGACAACACAATATATCAAATGTATTTCTGTAATAAACGCAGTCGAACATGTCCGACAGCTCGAGCAGATAATAATCATTGATGCTCTTCACGTGGATTGCCAGCTCTTTTTCTTTTAGCGAGTATTTAGTCCAGGCAGATTAACCTGTGTGTGTGTGTGTGTTTATGTTGGTGTGTGTGTATAATCTGAGGAATGTGTGTGTATATAGAAATGTTTCTGTTTTCTCAGTCAACCAGAGAAGCAGGTTTAAACACACAAACACACACTGCCTTCATTTGGAAATACTTCTGTATATGTGTGCGGCTCTGTGTGTGGCCCTGGCTGTATGCTAATCATAATTACTATTCATGCACACACACACACACACACACACACACACACACACACACACACACAGACACACACACACACAGGCAGCATGTGTTTTTGTGTGTGTACCTGTAGGATCAGCAATAATAACCACACCAGAGACTCAGGTTCATCTGAAACTACAAACACAAACAGGGAAAGGAAAGAAAACGGAAATGAAAACAGAAAAAATAAAGAATTCAACAAGTTCAGTTCAGCCTTAAAGGAAAACACACCCAGGTTTTAGAAGAACGTCAAAGTCTAGTTCAGCTGTGGTGGTGTCTCTTGTCTAGACGTCCCATTTTACCCAAATTAGGATTTTCTGGTTCCAGTAAGTGACGAAAATGGTGGTGAGCAAAAAACCCAAATCCAGCTTTGAAAACATCAGAAGCGTTTGAGGTTTAAACCATAAAAATACCTTGTAGCTGTCTGTGGTTAGCATGAGCCTCCAAAACCACCAGAACTGAGTGGGAACAGCTGAACACCTGTCAATCAAGACACATTCATTCCTCAAACAGCATTAAAGGAAGATGTCATCACATTGGGAAACACGCTTATTAACTTTAATTCTACAAGTTGACCCCAGAAGTTCCAAATAAACTGAAATTCAAAGTTTGATAATATATTCCAGGATTAGAGCTGACCATTCCCAGTTTAGATGTGACCATTCCCGGTTTAGATGTGACCATTCCCAGTTTAGATGTGACCATTCCCAGTTTAGATGTGACCATTCCCAGTTTAGATGTGACCATTCCCAGTTTAGATGTGACCATTCCCGGTTTAGATGTGACCATTCCCAGTTTAGATGTGACCATTCCCAGTTTAGATGTGACCATTCCCAGTTTAGATGTGACCATTCCCAGTTTCCAGATTAGAAGTGACCGTTCCCAATGTCAAACCTGGCATTCCAAGTTTTTAATTTTCATTCCCAATCTAGAGCCTTCACTCCCAGTACAGATGTAGTATTCCCAGTCTAGAGCCTAGAGCTGGACATTCCCAGTCTAGATGTGACCAGTGAAGAGTTAGTAGAAGCAGCTAAAACGTTCCCAGTTCAGAGTTGGGTTTTCATGTCTAGAGATGACCTTTCCATTTGATATCTGACCATTCCCAGTGCACATTTGGTATTCCCAGTCAAGAGCGGACAGTTTCAGTTCAGAGCTGATTATTTCTAGCATGGATCTGGTTTGGCGCGTAGCATTTTCATTCCCAGTAGAGCGAGTATTCCCATTTTAAGAAAGCTGAAATCCAGTATGGAGTTAGTATTATCAGTCTAGATCTGGTATTCCCATTACAAGACAATTTTGACCTGTTATTCCCAGTTTAGAGCTGGTTTTGCCAATCTAGAAGTGACCATCACCTGAAATTGTGTTTGGGAGAATTCCCAGGATTACTGCAGGACGCATAAAGTTCCTGCGCCCACTAACTTAACCTGCTGAACCTAATCAGCGTGCACACTTTACAGCATGACCATGATTTCCCAAAAACCTCTGGATCTCCAATGAACCCTTAAACTGACCCTCAAAAACCTATTATCCAGCTCTCATCCAATCACGACCCTCTGAAGTTCATCAATACTAGTTTGGCAGAAAGCAGCTATTGTTGTTACAATTCATCCTCTGGACACACACGTACTCGCACACTCGCGACCAGACTGAAGCAATTTCAATTTAATGGTATTTTCACAATGTGGCAGCTTCATTCCACACAGTGTGTGTGTGTGTGTGTGTGTGTGTGTGTGTGGGTGTGTGTGTGTGTGTAACAGCCACCTGCATCCCAGAGATGGATGAGAGGACCTAAGTGAAGCCATGTGTAGACTCGGAGAATGCTCTAGTCTCTACTGGTGATGAAAGAAAAGAGCGAGGCACAGTGAAATGTTTCTTTAATAAACTTAAAAGACGGGAAAAAGATTGAAACACAAACATGAAACTCTTTCCCAGTCTGACGCTGACATTCCCACAGCATTGTAGAGAAGGTCCTCATCATGGAGCTTACATTGAGCTGTTATTCCCAGAATGCAGCTGACATTCCCAATGTAAAGCTGTATTACCCTTCTACAGCTGACCTTCCCAGTTTGGAGTTGGTTTTCCAAGTCTACATGTGACAATTCCCAGTATATACTTAGTATTAGTAGTCTAGAGCTAAAACGTTCCCAGTTTAAGGTTGGTTTTCCTAGTCTAGAGCTCACCATTCCCTGTACAGATCTGGCATTTCCAGTCTAGATGTGACAATTCCCAGTTTAGAGCTGACCATACCGAGTACATAATTTGTATTTACCATCTTCAGCTGATATTCCCACTGCATTGTAGAGCTGGTCTTTCCATTATAGAGCTAACATTCCCAGTATACATTTGACATGACCAATATATAGTTGTATAATCAGTCTAGAGCTAAAACGTTCCCAGTTTAGAGCTGACATTTACAGTCGAGCGTGAACTATTCCCAGTACATATTTGGTACTTACCATCTAGAGCTGACATTCCCATTATATAGTTGGTATTCCCAGTCTGACAGAGCCGAGAGACCCTCAATCTATTCACAATCTTTGACGTTCCAAATTAAACCCAGTACACGGCTGCATTACCAGTCTAGATCTGGTATTTTCAAAATAAAAGCTGTCCCCAGATATTCCAGGATTAGAGCTGACATTCCCAATGACATCTACAGCTCACAATTCCCTGTATAGATCTGCAGAGCTGACCATACCCAGTTTAGATTTGATATTCCCAGTCTAGAGCTTCCCATTCAGTATAGATTCTGAATTACCAATGTTAAAGTTGACACTTTGACTTAATATTCCATTTCAAGGTTGACATTCCCAATGTAGGTGCAACATATGTGACGTGATGACGTGATGTGTGTGTGTGTGTGTGTGTGTGTGTGTGTGTGTGTGTGTGTGTGTGTGTGTGTGTGGGCCGTAGAGATCTCACTATTCCCAGGTTGCTTCGCTGTCATTTACACCTTCTCTCTGTTTGTCTCAGGGATTTGAACTACAACAGTCTGGTGGAGTTTCCGACGGCCGTGCGCTCGCTCAGCCACCTGAAGGAACTGTGAGTCTCAAGTGTTTCACTGAGAAAACTTAACAAAAAGGAACTTCATGTTCAAACAAAAAGTGGAAACTTACCTTCTTTACTTTGTCATCTACTCGTTTCTCAGCCCCTGAAGAAAAACACCTAATTATGAAGGATCGTTCCAGAATAAACCTGACTTGTATTTATTATCCTTCAGCAGACGCTCTTATCCAGAAGACCGCCCCTGAGCTGCTCCAGGGACGGTCTCTCTGGAGCAGCTCAGGGGTTTTATTCGACCACTTGCGCTTAAAGTTTCTTTGACAATTCTTTAATAATTGTTCAACATTTTGCTGATGACACTTTTGTATTTATACCTAACTTTTGTTCTTTACCGAAAACTAACTTCTGTTCCGTTTCCTGTTTAGTGGTTTTCACAGTAACAACATCCAGTCGATCCCGGAGCACGCCTTCACTGGGACGCCCTCTCTCATCACCATGTGCGTTCATCTCATATTCTGCATGTTTCACACGACCACAACTCAACGCCCACTTATTCGCCTTCTTGGGAGATTTCAGCTGAATTCAACTTCTAGTCCGTGTTAAAAGTTAAACGACTAAAAGTTTCTTCAAAGTGCGAAGATAGATTTATAGAGAGACGTGACCACAGAGAGAAGACAATGAAGGAATCAATGATTTAGGATTGTTTTATTTCTTCCTGGGAATGTGTTCCTGGTTGGACTCTTTTATAAAGCTTTACTTTAGCGCTAACGACACTTGTTTTACGAGAGATTATTGTTTGTCAAAGGAAATTAACGAGTATATTTAGAAGTGTGGAGTTTATCGTCGAGATGCTGACTCGCTCTCTTCATATAAACGTATCTCGTTTGCACGAAATGTGGCCTTGATTCCTTGATTCCTTGATTCCTTGATTCCTTGATTCCTTGATTCCTTGATTTCTTGATTTTCAGGAACTTGATGTTGAAATGCAAAAACAAACACTTATTTATTTATTC
>NW_021167006.1:132057-162057 GCF_900634415.1 Cottoperca gobio | reverse complement strand
AGTATTTACATGCAATAATCTTATAATAATAATAAATACATTGTATTAATAGAGCACTTTTTATATACATTACAGTGAATTAAGTAGTTAAAATGAGCTGTACCTTGCAAGATTACATCACTAACATGCATTATAATTATTATAATAATATTTATAGAATATATCCAACACATTCTGCGTAATAACAACTTTTACTGTATTTTAATACTTTTAGCAGTAATAGTATTTCTACACTGTAAATAAGAAAGATGTTTGTTTTTGTGTATTTTCAGGGTGATGGAGCTTCCTTACGCCTTCCAGTGCTGTGCCTTCGTCTCCTGTGAGAGGAGAGGAGGAGGAGGAGGAGGAGGAGGAGGAGGAGGAGGAGGAGCATCCTGGGAGAGAGAGGAGGCAGCAGAAACCTCCGTCCTCTCCAGCCAAGGTGACAACAAAACTGCTTTTCTGCTAAATACTGAAGTGAGAGGAATATCAGAGTGAAATGATATTTCAAAGTAAAAGTCTTTTACTTGCGTCTCCTTCCTGTGTCTCTGCAGCAGATCAGGACTGGGAGGACTTTCTGATGGAGTTTGATGATGAACCTAAACTTCAACACTCTGTCCACTGCAGCCCTGCACCAGGTAACACACACACACACACACACACACACACACACACACACACTTTTGTTTTTGGACTTTAAAGCAAAGACCAGCCCGTCAACACATATTTATATGAGATGTATTTCACAAGTGACCTGATGACGTGACCTCTAACTGAAGATCGTTGAACTCGTGCAGGCCCGTTCCGGCCGTGTCTCCATCTGCTCGGCAGCTGGTTGATCCGTGGGGGGGTGTGGCTCATCGCAGCTCTCTCATTGGTCAGCAACAGCCTGGTCGTCCTGTCAGTCTTCTTCTCCCCCGGCGCCTCCCTGACTCCACCCAAACTGCTGATTGGTCTGCTGGCCCTGGTGAACGGCCTGATGGGAGTGTGGAGCGGGTGGCTGGCGGCGGTGGACGCCTGGACGTTTGGCAGCTTCTGGAGGTACAAAATCAAAGCAGAGGGAATTCTGGGTACTCTGGGATATTTATAAATGTGGATGTTGTGAGACTGAACGGTTTCTGACGTGTAGAAGTTTCGAAACATCTGTAATCATCTCACTACAAAGAAAGCGAGAAAATTTCAAAATAAAAGTTGTTGGTCTGTGTGTGGCAGGTACGGGGCGCGGTGGGAGAGCAGCTTCCTGTGTCGCCTCAGCGGCTTCCTGTGTGTGTTTGCGTCGCAGACCGGCCTCTTCCTGCTCACCGTCGCAGCTCTGGAGCGATGCCTGGCCGCCGCCGCACGCCGCCACAAACCTGACGGACACGGTGGTGAGGAAAACACACGCACATTATAAAACGTTTTGGTTGAACTCTGCTACACACACATTCCTGAGAGCGGTATAAAGATTTCACTCTCACCCTCTCAGGTCACTCTTCGTCTCCGCTCTCCGTCCGTCTGGCGGTCTGTCTGTGCTTCCTGTTGGGCCTGGCCGTCACGCTGCCCCCCCTGGTGGCCGGACACAGCAGCACCTCCCTCTGTCTGCCGCTGCCTTCCTCCTCCTCCCCCTCCTCCTCCTCCTCCCTGGCCTTCTCCGTCTCCCTGGTGCTCCTCGACTCGCTGTGCTTCCTCCTCATGACGCTCGCTTACACTCGCCTCTACTGTCGGGCCAACAAAGCTCCGCCCGCCGCTGAGGAGGAGGTGATGCTGACTCGACATGTAGCCTGGCTGCTCTTCTCCGACTGCCTCCTCTACCTCCCCGTCGCCTTCCTCTCCTTCTCCTCTCTGCTGCGCCTCTCCGCCGCTGGGCCGGAGGCGGCGAAGGCGGTGCTGCTGCTCGTGGCGCCGCTGCCGGCCTGCGTCAACCCGCTGCTCTACATCCTCTTCAACCCGCTCGCTCGGCAGGAGCTGGCAGCGCTGGCTAAACGCACCTGCGGGGCAGCGGCGGTGCCCAGACTCTGCAGAGGAGGAGGAGGAGGAAGGTCGAAGCCGGTCACTATGGATACGACGTACGACGAGGATGCGGAGAAACAGTCTTGTGACTCCACGCAGGCGCTGGTGGCAGTTGGAGGCACGAAGGGGGAAGAGGAGGAAACAGGAAGGAGCGAAACACATTCAGTGTTTGTTGTTCCTCATCAATAGACTAAAACACACACACACACACACACACACACACACACACACACACACACACACACACACACACACACACACAGGTCCTGGTTACGTTTCATCTCTGACCCTGTTTCATGAAGAGTTCCTGTTTTAAAATCTAGTTTTCAGACGATGAAGACTTTTGGCAGGCGAGTGAAAGACCGGCACACTTTCCTCTTTACGTTCAGTACGTCCTGCAGCTGATCCAACACGTTTACAAACAACCTCCTGCTCTTACATCCCCAGTGCAAAGGATTGTGGGTCTGAGAAGCCTGCTGGTGTGTGTTCTGGACAGACTCAGTATTTTCCTAGTGCAGGTGTTGGAATGCAGCGTATGTCCACTCCGCTTGACCTCGATGGAAAACGTCATGAGGTCAGAGAAAGAATCCATGAGGACTTTAGAGGATCCAGTATACAACGTTGTTCACGTGGGTCGCTTTAAATGTTGCTGCCGCAAGGAATTGTGGGACATAACGGATGGTGGAGTGCTATGACCCGTTCCTCTGCTCTGCACTTAATATGTAACTTCACTTCGTTAGAAACCTTCAGAAGAGGAAAACACTTCGACCACAGCCAAAGACTTTGGACACACACACACACACACATACACACACACACACACACACACACACACACACACACACACACACACACACACACACACACACACTGCAGACTGATGGGACTGTGGTGTAGCAGAGACCAGAACAGTCGAAAAATCGTTCAAACGTTGATGATAGAAATAAATGTAAAGAAGAAGAAGAACTTTGTTCTGTCTGGGACTTTCACATTATTCACTTTCTTATTAGTCAATTCAAGGCATCTTGCCAGAACACACACACACACACACACACACACACACACACACACATAATGAATAGTCAACAGCTTTTACTTTGAAATACGAGACGATTTACAGCATTGTGTTACCAAATGTTCTACCAAATGCTGTTGAGCATTATGTCTTTCTGTGTGTGTGTGTGTGTGTGTGTGTGTGTGTGTGTGTGTGTGTGTGTGTGTCCGTCTACAGCTAATGTGTTTTTGCGAGTGTGTGTGAAAGCTGCAGCGTCTGTGTGAGTTACGTCAGTCGATCCCCCGAAAACAGAAATCAGAAGACGAACAGATTAAAGAGCTGAAACTGAAGAAGTTCATGTTCAGCAGCTGAAAGACGTTCAGAGAAATAAAAACTATCAAACTGTTGATTTTTCGTTTCAAGGACACTAAACCAGCAGGAGATTAAACTTACAATTAATAAAAGTATTTCCTGTCTGATATCACTCTTTAAATGTTTGTTGAACAGGAACTGATCGCGCAGCACCGAACGTACGATGCAAAATACAGACTCTTTATTCTTGTGCTGCAGCGCTGCAGATAACGTCGGCATCGACCGTCCATACAGCCAAACACGCTGAGGAACAGTTCTGTTGTTTGTTGACCAAAGAAAGAGACGGAAACACAATAACAGCAAATTCAGGTTCAGCTGTGTGTGTGTGTGTGTGTGTGTGTGTGTGTACAGTAAATGTGTGTACATATTGTAAATACGAGCTACTGTGACAATCCTATCTTCCTGTTCTGTAGACTGAGATGTCTTTGCTGACATGTTGTTTGTATATTTACACTTTGGATTAAATCCATCCCGTCGTAACTGCTTCACAGATTGCGGCGCCAAATGTGAAAACTGCAGAATCCCCAGTAGAAGAAGAAGTGTCTTGAATTCGTCGTTAATGTTTCTACACTTGTCTTTTGTATAAAGTATCTCTCCGATCCGTCGAACGCGCACGAAGCGAGAAATGTTGAATAATTGTTTTTGTTACAAACTGAACATTTAAAAGTTTTAATCCTGCGTGAGATAATAATACTAATAATCCTTCATGTTGCACGAACTGCGTGAGCGTTTAACACCCGAGTTTAAAAAGTAGTAAAGAAATGTAACTCAAGGTCCACTTACTAGCTTTCTGCCACGTCATGGTTTTCCTCAGTTTTGCGTCGGAACACGTGAATAAGAAAAACACTTCGTGATAACAACCGAACAAACTCCATCAACTGACGTGCGATGTGGTCGAAAGCTCCCGGAAAAGTCAATAATCGGACCTTTAGATACGATCTTTATTTTAACGTCCAATATTCTTTAGAAGAAAACAAACTTGTGTGTTTGTATTTTTAAAACTTTGTGTTTATTGTGTTGCATTTTTTATTCCATGTAGTTGAACATTCAAACAATTAAATGGTTTTCAAGAATAAATAAGAAGAAGTTCTACAATAATAAATAAACAAACAAATCTACATCAACCGAGTTGACGTAGCTCTGGTGCGACAAGACCACCCGACAAACGTGTCCATTAACACAATAATACAAATAATAAACTTTATTTAGAAAGCGATATTTCCACATTTAAAACACAAAGACAATGAACTAAACACATAAAACAAACAAAATGTAGTGAAACAAATAAAATAACTGAAGGGTTTTGTGAAGTGAGTTCGACATCGTACTCTGCGCACGAAGAAGGTCACGTGAGAAAAAGATTTGTAAACACAGACGTAACATTTATCTGGAAACGACTAAAACAACTTGTAATTGTAAGAGTCTCAAAATGTTCACATTCGTACTTTAACTTATTGATCGTACGGAGAGCAAATCTATCGTACAAATACAATAATTATCGTACATCTGGCAACGCCAGCCGATAGCTGTAAGAAACATATTTTTTAAAAGCACAAACTGTTTGAATGTCCGTGTGACGGTTTAACTGCTGCTCTTTCAATTCTCAGCACTTAGAAATGTTTCAGAAATAAGAAGTTCGTACGCTTTGTGAAAATCAAACGTCCGCCTGTCGTCTGTTTTCTCTTCCTGTTGTAAACTTGTGTAAAATATTTGAATGTTTTGAGTTGTTTTAGTTTATAAAAGTCAAGAGTGAAGTTTTAGTTTGTGACGTGTATACGTATATATGTATGTATATATACATATAAAACAACAACGTGGCTGTAAACGCTCGGAGGTGTCTTGTGTTTTATTATTATATATATTTCGGCTGCTGTGACTCATTTAGGATAAAAAAAGAGGTTTGAAAGTAAACGATTACACAATGATCCGCAGCAGCGTGAACGCTTTCTGGAGAACTCATCGATCCAGATAAAGAAGTTTTTATCATGAATGAGCATCCGGCCGACTTTAAGCTACGAAAGCTTCTGACGCAAGTCACACAGTTTATTTTTACTTCCACATTATGCTACGTTCCTCCTCCTCTTCCTGTGAGCTCAACATGTGTCTCCAGATGTTTGTGATGAAGTTTCCTCCAGATAAATAAAGTGTTTAAAAAGCCTCTCGATCAGCTGGAAGATGATGTCACAAAGATGGAAACTGTTTTTCTGAGGAACTCATGAAGAGTTGACTTTTTAGAGACAAAGATACAAAACATGATGATGTTATAGAATCTGATGCATCGTGTACATTAAACTACGACAGGATGTGAAGGAGGGAACATCTGCAGCAGGAACATCTGCAGCAGGAACATCTGCAGCAGGAACATGCTGACAAATATGAGAAGAATGTTGGAAAATGATTTGTAAATTGTCTGAAAATGTTTATAAAGAATAAACTAATACTACAGTATATAAACTATATACTATATAAACTACCCAACAGTATATAAAGGAGGTACAAACTCTACATGTCTGAAAAATATCCAAAAATTATGTGAATTCTTATTTGAAACAATATGTTTTAAAAAGTGAAGAATATCAGAAGAATATGTGAAACACGTCCAGGAACACACAACAATGCAGCAGTAATATTAATCCAGAAACAACGTGAATACTAAAACACTGAGACGGAACATTTACTATCAATACTTTTACTTTACGCACATTTAGCTGATGATACTTTTACTTGTAGATTTCTCACAGTGATTTTAGTACTTAATGTAAGAAAACAATAATCCAGTTCAGCTTCAGATTCCTTTGTTAATGAAACGCTGTGTGAGTATTTAAAAGCTCAGCCGTGCAGACGCTGATCAGAACCAGCTCCAGGTGTTGCAGCTTCTTTGAGAAGTTTAAAGTTTCCTTCATCGACGAGGAGAAAGTTAAAACACTCATTCAGTTATCTTGTAATCGTGACGCATCGTTGGTATTTATATCCTGCTTCCTGCTGGAGAAGACGAGTGATGTGAACTTCAACAGAAGAACAAAGTGAAGCCGAGGTGAGTCACTGAACTTAAAACAATCGCACAATTAACAGAACAAACAAAGAAGAAACCAGAGCGCTGAGTCACTGTTAGCGGTCTGTTTCAATGCTCCTGTGTTGAACTGTTCACTTTAATATCTTCATGTCACATTTAGGACCTTTTCAAGAGGGTTTCCTGGGTCATCATATTTACATCACACACCTGCGGTTACAGGTGTTATACTTCTTAATTTACTTTTAACTTCATCCATATCTTTAAAGTGGCTCCACAGATTCAAACCACCTTTCAAACTGCTTTTGGAGCGTCCGTCTCTCTTTAGTTGTTTTGCTGTTCGAGGTGAAGCTCGGCCTCATCAACCTCTCACGATGTGTGTTTGTATTAAAGACACACAGGACTCTGGGAACACACCTGCTGCTCTTCTTCTTCTCTGGTTGATTTACTCACTGAACAGTTCCCATGATTTGTTTAAGGCTAACTTCAGGCGAGACACTACTGGGGTCTACTTTGTTGATGTCGTATTTATCACAACTGTCATGTTTTCTGTATATCATTAAATAAAGAAGACGCAATCTGGGAACCAGGTCACCGATAAGAAACTCAACCTGATAAGGAAGACAAAGGAGAGTGTGATAAGAAGATGGAACAGACAGAAGACTTATTGTGAAACGTTCACAGAAGCAGCAGAAAGGTCAGAGGTCACAGAAACGATGCTGCAAATATAAAAGCGTGTCGTCGGCATAAAGAAGATCTTCCCTCTGATTATAAGTTTATGTTTACATACGTTGAACCTGTAATGATACGGGAGGACAGTGTGTCTTTCTATGGTAAAAGAAATATGGAAATATGGTGAAATTCTGGTGAAACAGCTGAAAAAATAAGTTTTTCGGGAAAAGTACATTTTAGAGGAAAAAAGTCGTAATATTGGGAGAGAAAGAAATGTTTATATTTCAAGAAAAAATGTCACAATATTTGGGGGGAAACTCAGAATATCCATCCATCCATCGCCTTCCCCGGGGTCTCCTCCCAGCTGTACCTGGAACACCTCCCTAGGGAGGCGCCAGGGGGCTCCTCACTAGATGAACCACCTCAACTGGCTCCTTTCAACGCAAACAGAAACTCGTAATCGCTGGAGAGAAAATATGAATAATATTTGGAGAGAGATTTTGAGAAAAGGTCAGCAACATATTTAAAGCCCGATGCTTCAACAACGATCGAGGTCAGTTACGCTTCTCTGGACTGGAAAACAGAGCCAACATATTCTCCCATCATGCAACACTGTGTGCAGGCTTCTTCTTCTTTTGGACACAAAACAGTTTCGAACACATTCAGTTCCTTAATTCTTCTGTTTCTGCTCAAACATTATTGAACGATAGAAGAAAAGCGTTTAATTTCCGGTTTGTCTAAATTTAGCATTTCTTTGAAGAACTTCATCATCTGGGAAACAACGACGGCTCGTAAAGCGCCGTGTCATGTTTTCCTTATAATCAGCAGCAGATTACAAAGATCCTTCCAAGAAAGTTCCTAGAAAATTGCTGGAAATTTATGGGGTCGTAAAATGAAGCATTAGGGTTTCATTTTTCCAGCGTTAGAAATAAATAAACATAGAAGCTGCTTTTAATGAAGCTTCTTCATGTTGCCGTTAACGTCGGCTCCTTTATCTGCTTATTGTTCTGTTGGAGTAAAAGTCAGTCGACCTGAACCTCCATCTGCCTTTGACCTTAATTAAGTTGTTGTTGTGTCTAAAATCTAACCGAACTTTAACCAGCGCAGGTCAACGTGTTGGGGGTCTCTGCATGGACGCCAAGCAGCCCAGGGGGGGTCAACGGCCCTGACTCACTATATGTTGCAGGAAACAACTAAAAACGATCACAAAGAGACTTTAAATAACCACAAACCAGAATCAAAACGCTCACAAAGAAAAGTAAAACTCATAAAAACAACCACAGAGACGCAGCACGACTACAAAGACACGCAAAACAACAACAACATGAGCACAAGGATGTTCAAGAAGACTAAAAATAGACATAAAACAACCACAAAACGACACAAAATGACAACAAATACACTCAAAATAGAAGCAAAACCACCACGACAGATGTAACATTACTGAGAATAAAAGCCGAACCACACAAAGACACTGAGATGACTTGTTGTCTCTGCACAGAAGGAATCATCTGCTCTGCGACTGATGTGGAAATTCATTCTTTCAACATTTTACATCAATCTCGAGGAATCTTCCAGTGATTCATTTAAAAGTTTATACTCTGAATAATATGTCACATACGTGATATTATAATCCACAACATCTCACATTAAATGTAGAAATAAGAAAAACATGTTTGTGCATAAATCTGACGAAACCTTAAAACCATCAACGACATGTTTCGTTACTTACATTACAGGACATGTTGCAACCGAAACTTGAAAAACTTTATTGAGCCAAAGCTGTAAAACAATCACATCAGTGCTAAAATGTCCAACATGTCGATCCAGAGCTGCAGGCTGAATATAATGTGTCCTGCAGCGCCACCTGCTGGACAGACAGAGACTCAGTTAAATTATACTTCTTAAAACATAAATATAAACACTTGATTACTAATACTTTATAGATTATTGTATCTGTTGTCTTGTCTATTGTTTGACAGCAACATGTTTTTACAATTCATGAAGACAAATCCACTATGACTCCACAAACAGTCCACACCGCCCCCTGCAGGCGGGGGGTGCTACTGCACGTGCAGATGGATAAGAAACAGAATTTAAAGGCACATTTCAAAGTTAAATAAAGAGAAAACACTATAAACTTACAGAGATGCTGCTGGAATATGTATATTTATTCTAATGCAATAGTTACATTAATGCAAAAAATACTTGTATTCTATTACAATTACATTTATTCTGGAGCAATAATTAAATGTACTCTATTGCAATAAATCTATTGATTTTAATTATTATTTTAGAACCTGTGTTGTTGGTGTAGAGAGTCTCACATCGAGTGTCTTCAGCAGCTTCTGGACTTCTTTCTTTCTCTACACACCTTCCTCTGTGGACGTCGAGGACAGCAGAGTATTTACTAATGACGTGCAGCAGATAAGGTGTGTGTGTGTGTGTGTGTGTGTGTGTGTGTGTGTGTGTGTGTGTGTGTGTGTGTGTGTGTGTGTGTTTAGTACTTATATCTTTACGAGGTCCAGTTTTAGCCCATGAGGACATTTAACAACAAACCAGCATTACAAATTAAACCTCGAACATTATTAATATCTACACGGTTCTAATATGCAACGCAGCAACTTCTCATCCAGAGACAGAGATGAAAACAATTATCCCTTTATTTGTCATTTTAAGAAATAAAAAATATCCCACTTTATAATAATAATGATCATTACAGTTAATACTAATACAGTGTTTAAAAATAAATCTGTTTTTATTTTTTTATTATGTTTAAGAGTTAAAAGGTTATGGATCAATGTGAATGAGGGTCCTCACCTGTATAGCAACACAAACGTGTGTGTGTGTGTGTGTGCACTTCCTGTTAGATGGTTTATGGCTCCATCACACACACACACACACACACACACACACACACACACACACACACACACACGCCTCTTACCTGTTTCCTGTTCAAAGCTCAGAGTCCAGACGGACAGAGACGATCCTCAGGCGCCACAAACAACAAGAAGAAGAATTCATATCTGAAAGGGAAATACATCTGTTAAATAAAACCGCAGAAGAAGAATTCACACATTTGGGAGGATCTCTGCGTGTAACATCTGACTGTGATAACGACAGATGGATTGTACCTGAAGAGACGAGCAGACATCTGACCGCCTGTCGCCATCTTGGAGAGACAGACAGGTGAGTTTGAACAAACCTGTCTGTTCAAACTAACTTCATCTTTATCAGGTGAATTATGAAGTAAGACTGAAGACTGAAGAAAATCTGGATGAAAGCAGCTAAATTGAATAAAAGCATCAATATTTGTTCCATGTTTGTCGTCTCCTGTGTTATTCCTTATTATTTATGAACAGGACTTTTCTTCATGAGGAACAACAACTTACAAGTGAACGAAATCTAAGCGATATAAATACCTGTGAGTTCATAATGAAAGTGATAAAGTAGAGAGATACATTGTCAATTGAGAGAAATGATGACAACTAAAAGAGTAAACCATGAGAAAGCTTCATTATTGAAACGTGTTTTTAAAGAATTGATTTAAAATCTGTTATTTGTTGTTGGAGAAGAATATTTATAATTTAGAGAGATGAAATGTGTTCTTGTTTTGTCACTTTCATTGTTGTTGTGCTTTAACTCAATACAAAGCTATAGAAACCATATATGGTGAGTTATTTTAATTGTATTTAAAGTCGTATATATTTATATTAATACCTTTACTCCCCGCGGCTGCAGCGCCCCCTGCTGGGCAGCATGGAGGCCGGAGCGGGCTGCCGGCTGCAGGTGCTGGGAGAGAACGAGGCGCTGCAGCAGTTCTTCAGTGGTGAGCGACATCCCTGCATCTCATCTGCTTAAGACAATCATCCACACTGTGCTGTTTAATGGCGACTCTTTATGTCCCACCTTATTACGTCCCGAAACTTATTTTCTCCCAGATTATGGTCGCGGTTTTAAACACGTGGTTTGTCCTAAAATAATTACATTTGTGACGTAATTTAATTAACGGACGTAAATTAAATTAAGTGAACGTTGACTTTTGGTTTCACACGGGACACGAACAGCGGTCTCCTCGATGTGTCCTGTTTGAGCAAAAACAAACGTAATCCGGGAGAAGGTATGTTTCCATCAAAATGTAATTGATGCAGTATCGAGACTTGATGATGGACCTGATCACAAAGGAAGTTCTCTTTAGACTGGAGATCATGACACTTATCTGCGACTGATCTCCCGGAGAAAGTACGTTTCCCTCAAAACATAATTTAGATTGCAGTTTAGTTGCGTGGGAACGTAACCTTAAGGTTGACAGGGTTGTTTATTGAGGTTCTAGTGACTATTTTGAGTTTCCAGGAGTCGTTCAGAAGGTAAATATGTTCTAGTGGTCCTTGAAGAAGTGCATTGGTTGCTGAGGAGGATCCAAGAGTCACTAGGGGGATCTATGTGGCCTTCAGTTGGTTGGTGAAGTGGTTCCAATGGTCCTTGAGGACATTCAAGTGGTCGTTCAGGTACAGATAGTTCTTGTGGACCTTGGTCCTTGAGAAGGTTATTTTAGTCCTTGAAGAGGACAATCCAGGGGTCCATGAGTAGAAGGAAGTTTCACTGGTCCTCAGGAACCCTGGAGGAGGTTGTACTGGTCTGTAAGAAGGGCCGAGGGGATCTTAAGGAGAATCGAGTTGTCCTTGAAGTGGTTCCACGGATTGTAGATGCAGATATATTGATCCTTGAGGAGGTAGTTCCTGTGGACCTTGAGAGATGGCTGTATGAGAAGTCTCTACTGGTCCTGAAAAAGACAGTCCAGGGGTCCATGAAAAGGTCCTAATTGTTCTTGAGCTATTGTAGTTGTCCCTGAGTGAGTTTGGCCTGTCCTTTTTAAAAGGTTGAAGTGTTCTTTAGGAAGGGTCCCGGACCCCTTGGCTAAATTGTAGTTGTTCTTGAGGGAGATCCATAGATTCTAAAGGAGTTTCAGGTTATTCTTTAAGTGATTCTCAAGGCCATTGAGGAGATTCAAGTTGTCCTTGAAGTTGTTCCACGGATTGTAGACGCAGATATCCTTGAGGAGATAGTTCTTGAAGCCCTTGGGGGCGGGGGGGGACTGAAGAGGAGAAGTCCAGGGGTCCATTAGTTCTAATTGTCTCTGAGATATTGTAGTTGTCCATATATAATACAAACCAGAGGGTCAACAGGCTACACACAGTGTTTTATCTAACTTGTCTTTCTCAGTTAAGATCAATTAAGTGTGTGTGTGTGTGTGTGTGTGTGTGTGTGTGTGTGTGTGTGTGTGTGTGTGTGTGTGTGTGTGTGTGTGTGTGTGTAGGTCAGGATGTTAGTGGTGTGTTGGACAGTTCTGTCGCAGTGGATACAAGCATCCTGGAGCAGTACCTCAGCAATGACATGGACCCCAACAGCTTGTAAGATTAACACACACAAACACACACATACACACATACACACACAAACACACACAGACACACACAAACACACACACACACACACACACATAATTACTGATCCAATCTGATCAGACTGAAAAATAAAAGTAGTTTGGTTGTGTTTTGTTTACATTTTCAACGTTAGACATGTGGTTAAAACTGAGAATGTGTGAAAATATGTTTGAATTATGAAAAAAGTACTTGTAGAAGAGGAAGTAAGAGTCGTGGTACGAGTAATAGAAAACTACTGGATCATTCCTGGACACTGTTCTGTTCTATAATACACAAACAACCTCGACCTCGTTGGTTATCAGCTGAGTGAAGGTTGTAAATACAGAAAGCTGAACGAGATCCCTTTAAAACAATATAACATCAAACATAAAAACTACTTTCTGCAGCACAAAATAATAAACTTTAAGCTTTTTATGGAATTAGAATTGAAAATGGAAAAACTACTTGGAAGTAGAAACCAGAGAAATTATTGCAAAATCTAAGTTTAGACATAAAAAAACGTTTTCTGTTTTCTTGTTTATATTTTCCCAGCATGCTCCCTGAGTCTCCTCCTGACTCGAGTTCGGAGGCCTGTTCACCTGCTCAGATACCAGGTACTGTTCACAGCTTCAACCATGATTGTCTTTTTGTAAAGGTCAGGTCTGCAAAGGATGTTACCTTATTAAATATTATGTACATAATGTAACATAAATGTTAACATTGGATAAAGTCAGGTTCAAAATTCTTGTTTAACTTTTTGACATATTAGATTTAAGGGATTTTGGATCTTTGTATCACTCCATAAATCACTAAATCCTGTCAGCACACAGAACTCTGTGCATCTCCTGCATGTAGTGAGTGTAGCGTGTATAACATGAGCTGTGAGTGACATGTGAACAAAGCCCTCTGCACAAAGCTTCAGAATATAGAGAGGAATGAAAGTGGAAAGTTTGGTGTATGTAAGTGCTGCTGAAGTGGAGACTTCTGCTGAAGAGTGTGAGAAAAAGCTCCTTTAAAGAAAAGCTCCTTTAAAGATATGTATTGTAACATTCATACATGTTGTACACACTACAGGTGAACAGGGTCATACATGTTGTACACACTACAGGTGAACAGAGTCATACATGTTGTACACACTACAGGTGAACAGGGTCATACATGTTGTACACACTACAGGTGAACAGAGTCATACATGTTGTACACACTACAGGTGAACAGAGTCATACATGTTGTACACACTACAGGTGAACAGAGTCATACATGTTGTACACACTACAGGTGAACAGAGTCATACATGTTGTACACACTACAGGTGAACAGAGTCATACATGTTGTACACACTACAGGTGAACAGAGTCATACATGTTGTACACACTACAGGTGAACAGAGTCATACATGTAACTAACAGATATCAGCATGAAGCTTCCCCACTTCATGACTCACATCAACACAAGTTTATATTACAAGTGTTCTGAAGTGTGATGTTTAAATATGCTAATAGGGTGAGACATACAGTATATACTACATATACTGCACTACTCTGATTGGCAGACTTCCACTACAAGCCGCCCTATTGGTCCAACCAGCAGAACACCCAGAAGGTGTTTGAGCCAACACACCAGCCGGCCCCCTCGTCGTCCTGTCCCTTTAAGGATCGAGACCCTGCCCAACATGAGCTGCTGACCCACGAACAGCTCCGCAGTTTGGGCCTCACAAACATTTGCGTCAAGTCTGGGACCTCACCTGCTCCACCTGCCCCCATGCACCAGCACACACACCACCTACCTGAACACCCACACTACCTGAGTGCAGAGAGCTGCGCGCAGGTTTATACCCCTCCCACACCTCCTTCCCCACCATTGCCCCCCTCGAACAGCTACGCCACAGCATGCACTGGTCCAGGTCTGGTCCCAACTTTGTCCATGCCCCCTTCAACCTGCCTGCAGGGCTCCACCATGCTGCACACCTGGTAAGAAGACATCCGGCATTGTCAGTTTCCCGCTTATAGTCTTTACTTAGTCGCCAGCTGGTGATAACAGACAGGGAATTGGGAACATGCACACGCCTGGCTGAAGAAATATGTCATAAGAAGGGACTTCTAATATCTCAGAGCTTTTTACCATCTTAGAAATATATTGAAAATGAGATGCTTCCTGTCAGATTCAAAAGCCAGTTCCAGCAGACTAAATTACTTTAATGCACTTTTTACTGGACTGACAAAGCAGATGTTGAATAAACTCCAGATTACTCATAATGCTGCAGCTAGAGTATTAACTAAAACCAAAAGGTTTGAACAAATCACTTCTATTTTGACTTCTTCTCACTGGCTCCCAGTGAAATAGATTTTTCAACACTTATTATTCGTTTGTTTATAATCTTATTCGACCTAAGTTGTTGACATGCTCACAAATGACTGAAGATCTCCTCATTATACCTACAATAAATGTTATGAAAACATACAGCATGGAGTCATCAGCATAACATGTAAATCTGTCTCCTCCTGCTTCAGCTCCCCAGAGAGTAAAAAGAGGAGGAGATCTGAGTCTGAGGAACCATCAGCAGGACTGGAGGCCGCTGGCAGTGAAGGTGGCAGTGTAGGGAACGGCGCAGGTGGTTTTGCATCCTACCAGCTTCTGACATGGGAACAGTACCGGCCGGAACATTGGAGCGCTTTATACGACAGCACCTACCAGACACTGTGAGTGTAGAGCCAGCTGAATCAGGGTTTTAAAGTTGAACTCTGATGCAGTCATCCTTACACCAAACATCTGGACTTCACTCAGCTTTAATTTCAAAAGTAATTACTTTTCTTCGGCGTTTCCAGGTGTCCTCCGGCCTACCACGTCGACACAGATAAAGGTTTCAACTACTCTGCACCTGACGAGGCGTTTGTCTGCCAGAAGAAGAACCACTTCCAGGTCACCGTTCACATCGGTGTCGCCGCCGAGCCACAATACTTAGGAACGCCCAGCGGTCCGCAGACAGTTGACCACTTCCAGATAAAAGTGTTCGGGGTCAAGGTACTTACAAGACTCAACCTTATGTCAACACTGTGGTCAGCAACATATATGTAAGAAGTGTGAGTTCCCTGTATTACGTAAACGTTAATGAGTAAAGATAAATTACGCTATTCCATCTTGCAATCTTTTGATACGGGTCATGTAAACAGCATATTCTGTTTGGATATTCAGAATTAGGCTTTATTCTGAATGTATTAACACACGTAGGATATGCCGATATTATTTAGGTTTTAGGAGCATATACATCGCATTCAGAATATGCATCTCAAGTGGGGTCTGCAGATTACGGCTCGCCAAGGAGAAACACGCCGACTTTAAAACATTCTGAAAGACTTGGATACCAACAGGTTTTTGGGTATTTGTGCAAATATCGCGACATGGCATTTTCATTTGCCATGTAAACAGCTTATGAGGAATAGGGGCAAGAACCGGATAATTATGTGCAAGTTAACAGACAATAAAAGAAATCATCCATAACTTTGCCTGAAAAACGGTAAAAATGTTTCTCAAAACAAAATGATTCCCAACTAAACACAGAAGCAGTTTCAGTTGTGGGTCCAGTGCAGAGATTGGTCTGGGACATGTTGAGCCTAGTTAAGCATTAACACTGGAAGCAGGGAGACATTGCTAGCATAGCAGCAGTTAGCCTAGCAGCAGTTAGCATAGCAGCAGTTAGCATAGCAGAAGTTAGCATAGCAGCAGTTAGCATAGCAGCAGTTAGCGTTGGAGCTACTTGCTGAGCAACAGTCCTGATGTGGGGATGTCAGTCTGAACTCCACTGTAAACTAAACCCGACTGACTCTGGGACGGATGTCGGACTGATTCCAGACTTCGGTTGCCAGAGAATCTGAAAAGCTACTAAATGTTGTGGGAAACACAAGCAGCAGTATTTCCTCTGTGTGATACCTGCATGTCTCACCTCTCAGCTGGAATCTCCAAGCCACCAGGTGACCATTGAGCAGTCTCAGCCCGACCGCAGCAAGAAGGCCTTCCACCCCGTCAGGTAAAGAACGGACGAAGCATCCCTACATGTCAGTCCAAATATACCCGATACCCACCGACAGCTTATCTCGATGAACCCACCCCTACACAAGTGGATGGAAACAAACATTTATTCCCATTTTCTTTTGACATGTCTCTCAAAATTCAGTCAAAAAGGAATTTGATGTTGTTCACCAGTAACCTTCTTATTTTTAGTTTTCTCTACGTTATACATTTACGTAAGTTGTAAAAACATTTTATTAATATTTATAAAACTGATGATCCTCCAGGGTCAGTCTGCCAAGTGGTAAGATTACCAAGGTAACTATCGGCCGGCTGCACTTCAGCGAGACGACGTCCAACAACATGAGGAAGAAAGGCAAACCCAACCCTGACCAGAGGTGAGTGAGTGAGTTTATGAATGAATGAATGAATGAACAACAGCTACATGCTAACTGTGTGTTTGTTTGTAGATATTTTCAGATGGTGGTTGGTCTGTACGCTGCAGTGAGAGGAGACGAGACGTTCCTCCTCACAGCTCTGGTGTCCGAGAGAATCATCGTCCGGGTAAAAACGTCGACTTTAAACCAATGAATCAATAACAACAAGTGTGAAGCACTGACGCCACTGAAGTGTGTGTGTGTGTGTGATTTATAATCAGCCTCTCCCCGCCGCAGGCCTCTAACCCTGGTCAGTTTGAGATGGACGGGGACGCCCTGTGGCAGCGCGGGGCGGTGCAGGACGCCGTGGTCTGTCAAGGTCGAGTGGGCATCAACACCGACTCCCCCGATGAGGCATTAGTCGTCTGCGGGAACGCCAAAGTGATGGGCGCCGTCATGCAGCCGTCCGACTCCCGCGCCAAGGAAAACATACAGGAGGTAAGACAGTGACGTATCAGTTAAACACTGCATCTCTGCCAAGGTCGGTCCTTTCACCAGCAGGACAGAGAAACTACTGAACTGATTTTCATGAATTTTGGTGGAAGGGTGAAGCACGGGCCAAGGACCTGTTTTGGACTGGAACCAAATCAGACACACATTATTTTTCACTTTCATTAACATTGTGAGAGAAGGCACTCAGCACTCAGAGTACCCTTCTATTATTCATGTTATAACTTTTATGAAATATGGCTTTGGGTTAATTAAGCTTCAGAGAGAACAAGAAGTCGTGTTTTTCTGATTCTGCATTCTTTGAAACGCTTCAGGTTGACTCTGAGCAGCAGTTGAAGAGAATCACTCAGATGAGAATCGTTGAGTTCGATTATAAACCCGTGTTCGCCTCCACCATGGGAATAGACCACACCCACCAGACAGGTAACAACAGTATGGTATTGAGTGTGTTCATATAATACGAGGGGAGGTATTACGAGTATATACGAGTATGTTGGGATCGTTTTGAATGATGCGTGATGACATGATATTTCAGGTATAATTGCTCAGGAGGTGAAGGAGCTGCTGCCTTCAGCGGTGACGGAGGTCGGAGACATTTCCTGTTCTGACGGAGAGAAGATTCATAACTTCCTCATGGTGGACAAAGTAATCTCCTCTTCCTCCAGACTCTGTTTTATCTTCACTGGTTAATGTTGTTGTGATGTTTACTTCTCCAAAGGTCAAAGGTTATTACAAAAGAGATTGAATTCATTGTTTAGTCTATAAAATGTCAGAAATCAGTAAAAGTGCCCAAAATGGTGCATTCAAATGTCTTTAATGTGTAATAATATGATAGAGAATCAGAAAATATCCACATTTGAGAAGCTGGAAGCAGAAGACGATTGGCACTTAAATTTTAAGAACTTAAAGAATCTCACAGGAAACAGAAATAATTAAAAATCTGTATTTCCTCTTCCTCATCCAGGAGCAGATCTTCATGGAGAACGTGGGGGCGGTGCAGCAGCTGTCAAAGCTCACCGACAACCTGGAGACTCGAATCAACGACCTGGAGGTTTGGAACGTCCGACTGGCGAAGCTCAAGAGCCTGACAGGCAGCCTGCGCTCCACCGGGTACCTTCAGCCATTCATCTATACATATTATATTATATTATATTATTATATTATTATATTATTATATTATTATATTATTATATTATTATATTATTATATTATTATATTATTATATTATTATATTATTATTATATTATTATTATATTATTATTATTATTATTATTATTATTGTTATTATTATATTATTATATTATATTATATTATATTATATTATATTATATTATATTATATATTGTTATATTATTATATTATATTATATATTATTATATTATATATTAATATATATTTTATATTATATTATATATTAATATATATTTTATTTTATATTATATTATATATTAATATATATTTTATATTATATTATATTATATATTATTATATTATATTATATATTAAACAGTAGTCAACAGGTCATACCTGAGCTGTAGCCTGTTGGTAATGTTGAGAAAGATTTGCCTGCAAGGAAAACAATCTCATAATTATGACTTTGTCTAATTTATTTATTTAAAAAACCACACATATTTTTCAACAACTAAAAATAATGATAATGTGCAAAACACACATCCCAAACCTAACGTTCTGTCTTTAAACTTTTAATTAATGTAATCTTCATAAAATTATAATATTGTTACATAGACTATTATTATTATTATTATTATTATTTATTATTATTATTATTATTATTATTTATTAATATTAATATTATTATTTATTATTATTATTATTATTATTATTATTATTATTATTATTATTATTATTATTATTATATGATATCTGTGAAGATGTTGTTGGGCCAAAATAATTCAGCAATTGTACATTAAATATTGCTGCTTTCCCCCTCAGTTATAACTCCTCATATTTCTTTATAAATATTCAGACATTCTTTTCTTTTTTAAATACAATAAATTGAACTATTTCAGACTTCTCATATGCAATAATAATTTGTTTAAAATTATGCATTTGTTCTTTCTCAGGAACAATTTTAAAAAAACAGTGTGTGTGTGTTTGTGTGTTGTGTGTGTGTGTGTGTGTGTGTGTGTGTGTGTGTGTGTGTGTGTGTGTGTGTGTGTGTCGTCACCGTGTTATCAGTGTATCATTGTAAATCACAGTTCAAGGACAGTGAGTGTGTGAAGGCTACTGTGTGTGTGAGTGAATGAAGAGCTGCAGCCGTTAAAGATTTACAAGATCTCACGGAGACGCTGGAGCTTTATTCTGAAAGGCGTTTGTTGCGCCAGACTGAAACTTTGGTTATAATTTAGAAAATGATTTTCACTTGTTTCACATTTGAGACGGAAATTCATGTAAAACAACATGTTTATACGTACTTGTTAATATATGTTCAAGAATAAATGTTAAATCTGAATTTAAACCAAAAGTTGTTAAATGTTAAATCTAAAAGATAATTATAAATGTAAATGTTAAATATATATCTTAATGTCATTCTCAATGTAACATTTAAATGTAATTGTTAAATCTAAAGACTAAAAATAATAAGCTGGAGTTTGTTGTTCTTTCCTTTTTGTTTTTTGTTTTTTGTTTTTTAATCAGTGGTTTCAGAATAAAAGCTGTAATTGTTGTTTTATTGAACAGGAAACACAGCAGTGTGTCGATGACGCCGAGTCCTGCCGACTGTAAGACCGGGGGGGTTCAGAAGGTCGGCTGGAGTCAGAAGTGCAGCGACTGTCTGCGGCACAAAGCGTTCCACGCCAGCGTCTTCACCCTGCTGGCCACCATGGCGTTCTGGTAAGTCGTGATGTCACCACCTGCGTTCACTACGCAGAAATAATACTTTACATTTTTAAGGATAAATATGAATTGAAAACCGTTCTGGTCTGTGTGCGTTTATGTGCAGCGTGATCTCCATCACCGCTCTGTACCTCCTCAATCTGAAGGAGGAGGACTTCAACGCAAGGTTCGTCTCCTGCGTTCACGCGCAGCTTCACAACATCTCGAAACATCACAGATTGTTTTAAACTTGGCTGAAGTGTAAAAGTTGGTGAACGGATAAAAGTGTTTGATTTCAACGTCCACTGAAGCTTCTGTTCTGCTGAACGTCTCCAACAAGCACCTGCTAACGGCACAGTCGCCTGGCAACCACCTGGTGACAGTTAGTTTCTTAGCAACCACATAGTAACACAACTACAATCCATTGCTCCTTGCAGAATTTATAAATATATGTTTTATCCTTAGAGTTGCCAAAATATACAAAATGTTAGCTTTTTAGTGATGGACTCAGAAGCTGCCTGCGATCTTTATGTTCCATAATAACTTAACTTAAACAGAACATGAGTTTTGTTGACTTGTTTGTACCGATTGTTGTTTTTGTCCGATAGTAACGAAAGTGTGGATCCTTTGCAGACGACAGCCGGGAGCAGTACAGGTAAACTACAACGTCCTGTTTGCATTCACACTGGTGTAGGATACAGAGTACAGAGTATCAGATCACGTAACACCGATTAATGAATGAGTTGCTTCAGTAATCACATAATAACTTGTGTTCACCCTGCACACTTTGATCTGTAAAGGACATTAAAGACCTATCTTTTAATCAGGAGTTATAGCCTTAGTTTTTAATCTTTAATCATTCTTTTTTTCATCCCGGTTTATTTCATTTTATTCTATTGACTTTTAACATTTCCTTGTTTTATTTTTGTAATTTTAAGTCTTGCAATAAGGTTTAGTTTTATTAGTTTTTCTATGTGAAGCACTTTGGGCTGATGAGATGAACTTCTTTCTATAACATTTAGATAAACACCTCACTTTTATAATGTACCTTCCACTTCTCTCTACCAGTCCCACCGACCAGCCCACCGGGCCCCTGGCCGCCAGACGTGGACTTCTGTGAGCTGCTGTACTGTGAACATGTGTACTGCTGCCCTCCACCTGTAGGGGGCAGCACTGACTCCAACATCACCTCCACGGAAGAGTCTGATATGACAGGTAACAACAGCTCACAACAGCTTCTAATAAGCCAAATGTAAGTGCAACATACAGAACATTTTTAAAGTGTTATTATTGACCAAGGTGCAGTCGAAACAGGTGAGGGTTCAGTCAGAAGGTGTGAAGCCTGTCTGCTGACCTGATATCAATGTGGAGCTCGTTCCACCATTTTGGAGCAGGACAGCAGACAGGTTTTATTTGAGGGGGATCTGGGTTCCACTCGCGATTGGCCGCTGCAGAGCGAAGTGAGCGAGCTGGGTGTTTGGTTTGACCGTGGCCTGGATGTAGGAAGGACCTGATCCATACACAGCACGGTATAACAGCAGAGTCTGGAAGCAGACAACCACAAAGAGACGCAGAACATCTACAAAGAGACGCAGAACATCTACAAAGAGACGCAGAACATCCACAAAGAGACGCAGAACATCTACAAAGAGACGCAGAACATCTACAAAGAGACGCAGAACATCTACAAAGAGACGCAGAACATCTACAAAGAGACGCAGAACAACCAAGAAGAGACGCAGAATATCTACAAAGAGACGCAGAACATCTACAAAGAGATGCAGAACATCTACAAAGAGATGCAGAACATCTACAAAGACACGCAGAACATCTACAAAGAGACGCAGAACATCTACAAAGACACGCAGAACATTTACAAAGAGACGCAGAACATCTACAAAGAGACGCAGAACATCTACAAAGAGACGCAGAACATCTACAAAGAGACGCAGAACAACCAAGAAGAGAAACAAAACGTCTATAAGAGATTCAAATCGACAGAAATGTGAGTGTGGTTTTGACTCCGCTGTAATGTCGGTGTGTCTTTGCTCTACAGAAAGAAGAAAAGAAAAACTTTATCACAAGCTGAAAGATTCCAGAGACTGTAAGTGTTCACTTTCTTACTTCAGGGCTTCAGGGAGGAAGCTGTTGCATTATGTGATGACGGAGGCGACTGATTAAAACAACTTGATTAAACATTTTACACACAATCTGATATGGTTCTATAAATCTCTCTCTTGTAGGGACAAACACCACCATCCAATCCTTCATGATCAAAGAGAACCAGCAGGTGATTGACAGCAAATACTGCGGCGAATGTGGGTAAGTAAAGAACACACACCAGACAATACACCATAGTTACTATAATATCTATGACGGTGTATTAGTTTTATAGTCAGCTCTGGTAAAATCCTGCTGTGTTTTCTTCAGGCCCGGTAGATACACCTACAGAGTTCCCATCAGCCAGTTTGTCCCAGAGAACATGAGAGTCACTCTGCTCATGAAGTAAGTCCAAAACACCTCCATGAAAACAGACATTTAGATTATATTTATATTTATATGAACACGTGTCTGAGGTTTGAACAGCCACAGCTCATTTTAAATCAAGTCATTGTTGAATGAGGTTTGTTTTAGAAATATCAGCTTTCAGCAGTTAAATGTGTCTGAATACAACTTACAAATTATACCTGTAGATATAATAATAAACAAAAATAAAAGTAAATGTTACTTAGCTAACATCAACATTCGTCAACTCTTACTTTGTAAACGTCTCTCTTGTTATTAATACATTCATTTCTATTATTACAATAACATTTACATATAATTAATAGTTTTAGAATTGGGAAACAGTAATAGTTAATATCTTCTTACAAATAAGTCGAGACTAAAACTAAAGACTTGACAGTAAATGAAAATTGTTTTAATATGTTCTTCATATCTTTATTTCTGTGTAGTTCCACAGAGCTGCTGGTGGTTTATCTGTGCAGCCTGGATGAGCTGGCGGCCTGCTCTGCTCTGCTGGATATAGACGCTGTCACTGGGAGCAGATACCTGACAAACACACAGGTAAATATCACAGACTTACTTCACCTGGTGAATCAATGTCAGAAGTTTTAGACACATTTGGGAATTCACATTTGCTTCTGTTGTTAAATGAAAAAAAGGCTCTTTTACTCAAATCCCAGCGACACATCTGATCTATTGTCTCATCCATCTAAACAAGGTTTCAATGCACTTCTATGTGCTGTATGAACAATATAAGGGTCTTGGCAAGGGGAGTGTCCATTATTCTGAAACCCAAATAGTTTGAAAATGTTCCTTTTGAACTCATAGTCTCCTTCCTCCCTGTATCAAGAGGTGTGCCCCAGGGTTCCGTACTAGGACCACTGCTGTTCTCCATATATGTGAATAATTATTATTATGCAGACGATGCAGTTATCTATTGTTCATCCCCTTCAGTAGTACAAACCCTTGAATCCCTGCAGTCTGCTCTTGATGTTTAGTTCCATTTAACTCAACTCAAGTTGGTGTTAAATGCAGAAAACTTTACATCTGATCTCCTCTAAAAATCTAATAATTGTAGGGCAGTAAAAGTACAATATTTACCTCTGAGATATAGTGGAGTGAAGTATAAAGTAGCATACAATTGAAATATTCAAGTAAAGTACAAGTACCTCAACATTATACTTAAGGGCAGTGCTTGAGTTAATAATAATAATAATAATACACTTTATATGTATAGCCCCTTTCATACAAGAAATACAGCCTTAAGTGCTTTACATGGAAGTGTGTGTGTGTGTGTGTGTGTGTGTGTGTGTGTGTGTGTATGTGTGTGTGTGTGTGTGTGTGTGTGTGCGTGTGTTTTGAGGGTCACTGAGGTTCCAGTCCACTAACTCAGTTACCATAACAGTGAATAATGCAGGTAGTGAGGAGAAACACTGATGAATAATGGATGTGTGGTGAGTTTCTCTCACATCAGGACAACAACATGCTAATCACAGCCACGCTCACACTCATACAGGACACGGACACCAATCACACAGTTACACACAAAACACAACAGGAGAAGAACTCAGATATATAAAAGTAGTAATACTACAGTGGAAAAATAATTTATGCACTGCTGGGTAGTTTAATCTATAATTAAACATATTAGTTAAATTATATTTTATATTAAGAATCTGAAAAGTAACGTTATTTATCAAATAAATGTAGTGGCGTAAAAGTACAATATTTACCTCAAAGCTGTAGTGGAGTAGACGTATAAAGTAAAGTACCTCAGAGGTGTACTTCAGTACAATACTTGAGTAAATAATAATAGTAACATTAATAATGCTAACAATAAACGTACAGCACCTTTCTCACAAGACATGCAGCACAAAGTGCGACACAAAAAGTGAAATTAGACATAAAATAAACATAAAAACCTTGAGTAATGGAAAATAAAACACATTTGATGAGATACAAATAAGATGAAATAGAATAAACAGAAAGCAAAACATAGATGAAAAAGAAAAACACTGAATAGTAATAATATGAAAATCAGTGTATTTGCAACATGCACATATACATCATACTGTTCTTATCTTTATTTTCTTCATCATCTAATTTATTCTGCCGACTCAACCTATGAAAGTATTGATTGCACTCTCTACCAAAGTAAATGTACTTTTACATTCCACCAGACTCGTATATATTATAGTCGACAAAACATACACCTATATTTCAGTTTGATTGTTTTGTTTCCCATTAAACTATATAAAATGTGTCCATCACAGATCCTGCTCAGTGTCAGAAAGTAGAAACGACCACAGAGAGGTTCAACAAGCTTTTCCCTGATGTGTCATTGATTATTGTGTGTGTGCGTGTGTGTGTGTGTGTGTGTGTGTGTGTGTTTCTGCAGGGAGAACACGAATGGCCTCTTAATGTCGCTCGTCTTTATCACAGCTCGTACCACTTTCGCTCCACAGTGGCCGTAAGAACTTTCTTTTTTCTAATTATTAACAAACACAAACCAACAATCTACTAAATAACTTATTATGTAAAGTACATTTATCCTGCATACAACAAGAAAACAATGTTTGTTTGTGATGTTTTTCTTGATTCAAGTCTTTTATCATTCAATGATGTTTTGAAGACACAAAAAAAACTTTCAATTTGAACTTTTTTCTATGAAGTTTGGTTCTTTATCTTCTTCTGTTTAAGATTCTTAACCGTATAAAGTTTAAGATTAAAACTTAGAGTTTGGAAACTTTTTATTTTCTACAGCAAAATGTTGATGTCATTACTGAACAGATCTACAGACACACAGCAGCCTTTATTTTGTAGCATTTACTATAATAATGTAAGTTATATAATAAGCGTTTGTTAACGTCTCTCTCCTCAGGGTCAGGCAAACTGCAGTACCGACCGTCACTATGAGGGGGCGCTCTTCACTGACTACCACTTCCACTTCTACAGACGCTGCACAGACTCATAGACGCACATTCACAGACAAATCACAAGAAATATTAATTTATTTAATGCAAATATAAGAAATATTTGCTTTTGTAACACAAAGATGACAATCGGAGAAATTAAAGAATCACTCCTGCGTTTAAGTTTTTTTAAAAGCTACAAATGCTTTTTTATTGTGATATAACTTTGGCTGATAGATTTTACTGCGTAATTGCAAAAACACAAACGGTGTATTCGCGAGAATAAAGTCGTAAATTTACAAGAGAGAGACTCGTAATGTGAACCAATTGGTTCCTTGACAAAATAAATCACGATTTCTCCAAATTTCTGTCTTTATCTCAGAGAATTTGTGAGTTTTTTCTCAGAATATCCAAGTTGTTTTCCTGTAAAACTGAGTTTATTCTCGTAAATGTATGAACTAAATCTTGGAAATTGGAAGAACACAGACTAACAGAAAACACTTCATTAACATCATCAATCAAACGTCGGTGAAATTAAATGTACTTTAATCGATTTATTTTCTCCTTAAAGCAGTGATTCCCAAACAAATGATCAATAATCTCAAATCTTTGCTTTTTTATTGAGAAACTGGAGAGTTTTACCTTTTTATAAAAGTCTGTAAAAACTGTAAAGGAAATATTAGTATCGTATACAACAGACCTACGCAGCCTGTGACGAGGCGTTGCTCAGTTTGAAAAGTGACTCCAATTAAGTAGTTTTCTGGTTTGGTTTTTAGTTGTTGTGATAAACTTTATTTGCTGAAAAGTACTGATCCCAGGATTGCAGCTGTGTGGAAGAAATTTGGGGATTATTAAAAAATTCCCAGAGAAAAAGTTCTGATTTTTGAGAATGAAGCATACATTTTGATCTCAGAAGTTTTGTTGTTTGTACTTCTCAAATTATGAAATTTGAAAAATGTACTCAAGTCTGAAATGCTAAGGAAAAGCATTAATTAAAAGATGTTAAAGTTACTTATTAGAATAAATATTAATATAGTTTTAGTCCTTTGTGAGTGTGAAATCTTTTCTATGAACTAAACTGAACTTGACTGAATCCTGGCTGCTCTGCTTTATGTGAAATGAAAACTAATAAACAGTGAGTTATGTTTAAAAATCTATCTTGACTTAAAATGTTTACATGCTTAAAGTGAAAGGACCAGAGGGTTCAACATGTCCAAAGTTAGCCTTCTGGTCCCATTATGGGACTTTCATTGACCGAATCCATCCTACAGTTTCTTAGCCAGAGGAGTCCCCACAACGCAGGTGAGTCCCCACAACACAGAGGAGTCCCCACAACGCAGCTGAGTCCCCACAACACAGAGGAGTCCCCACAACGCAGAGGAGTCCCCACAACGCAGGTGAGTCCCCACAACACAGAGGAGTCCCCACAACGCAGGTGAGTCCCCACAACACAGAGGAGTCCCCACAACGCAGGTGAGTCCCCACAACACAGAGGAGTCCCCACAACACAGAGGAGTCCCCACAACGCAGGTGAGTCCCCACAACTCAGAGGAGTCCCCACAACGCAGGTGAGTCCCCACAACGCAGGTGAGTCCCCACAACGCAGAGGAGTCCCCACAACGCAGAGGAGTCCCCACAACGCAGAGGAGTCCCCACAACGCAGAGGAGTCCCCACAATGAAGAGGAGTCCCCACAACGCAGAGGAGTCCCCACAATGGTGTCACAGGTCCCCACAATGTTAAAGAGGCTAAATATTTGGGTTTCTTTGTTTACTTGCTTTTAACATCCATATATGCAGTGGTGGTGGAAATTAAGAATATTTTCTTAACACATATTAAGTACTTTAAGTCACAATATATAATTTTCTGCCATTAGGGGTCTCTCAATCGAAATGGTACTTCATCCGGTTCAAATATAGAGTTAAAAAGCACCAAAATGTAAAAAGTGTCTTAAAACTGGATAAACAGTCAGTTTATGAAGCTTCTGGCTACAAACACAACGCTGACGCTGCTCAGAGGGGAGACGACGCCATGACAGGAGAGAGAGGAAACGTTACCTTCAGGGACATTACACATTTCTCTGTCTCACTACATATACAACACAGGACTGATGACACCATGACAGGAGAGAGAGGAAACTTTACCTTCAGGAACATTACACATGTCTCTGTCTCACTACATATACAACACAGGACTGATGACGCCATGACAGGAGAGAGGAGACGTTACCTTCAGGGACATTACACATGTCTCTGTCTCACTACATATACAACACAGGACTGATGACACCATGACAGGAGAGAGGAGACGTTACCTTCAGGGACATTACACATGTCTCTGTCTCACTACATATACAACACAGGACTGATGACACCATGACAGGAGAGAGGAAACGTTACCTTCAGGGACATTACACACGTCTCTGTCTCACTACATATACAACACAGGACTGATGACACCATGACAGGAGAGAGAGGAAACGTTACCTTCAGGAACATTACACATGTCTCTGTCTCACTACATATACAACACAGGACTGATGACACCATGACAGGAGAGAGAGGAAACGTTACCTTCAGGGACATTACACATGTCTCTGTCTCACTACATATACAACACAGGACTGATGACACCATGACAGGAGAGAGAGGAAACTTTACCTTCAGGGACATTACACATGTCTCTGTCTCACTACATATACAACACAGGACTGATGACACCATGACAGGAGAGAGAGGAAACTTTACCTTCAGGAACATTACACATGTCTCTGTCTCACTACATATACAACACAGGACTGATGACACCATGACAGGAGAGAGAGGAAACGTTACCTTCAGGGACATTACACATGTCTCTGTCTCACTACATATACAACACAGGACTGATGACACCATGACAGGAGAGACAGGAAACGTTACCTTCAGGAACATTACACATGTCTCTGTCTCACTACATATACAACACAGGACTGATGACGCCATGACAGGAGAGAGGAGACGTTACCTTCAGGGACATTACACATGTCTCTGTCTCACTACATATACAACACAGGACTGATGACACCATGACAGGAGAGGGGAGACGTTACCTTCAGGGACATTACACATGTCTCTGTCTCACTACATATACAACACAGGACTGATGACACCATGACAGGAGAGAGGAAACGTTACCTTCAGGGACATTACACACGTCTCTGTCTCACTACATATACAACACAGGACTGATGACACCATGACAGGAGAGAGAGGAAACTTTACCTTCAGGAACATTACACATGTCTCTGTCTCACTACATATACAACACAGGACTGATGACGCCATGACAGGAGAGAGGAGACGTTACCTTCAGGGACATTACACATGTCTCTGTCTCACTACATATACAACACAGGACTGATGACACCATGACAGGAGAGAGGAGACGTTACCTTCAGGGACATTACACATGTCTCTGTCTCACTACATATACAACACAGGACTGATGACACCATGACAGGAGAGAGGAAACGTTACCTTCAGGGACATTACACACGTCTCTGTCTCACTACATATACAACACAGGACTGATGACACCATGACAGGAGAGAGAGGAAACGTTACCTTCAGGAACATTACACATGTCTCTGTCTCACTACATATACAACACAGGACTGATGACACCATGACAGGAGAGAGAGGAAACGTTACCTTCAGGGACATTACACATGTCTCTGTCTCACTACATATACAACACAGGACTGATGACACCATGACAGGAGAGAGAGGAAACGTTACCTTCAGGGACATTACACATGTCTCTGTCTCACTACATATACAACACAGGACTGATGACACCATGACAGGAGAGAGGAAACGTTACCTTCAGGGACATTACACATGTCTCTGTCTCACTACATATACAACACAGAGAGACTGTTTTTAGACATTTTATACCAGAAATGTTATATGTTCTTAACATGTGAACTCTAAGTTGTAGACACACTCACTCACACACACACACACACACACACACACACACACACACACACACACACACACACACACACACACACATACTGATGACTAATTCAGGTGGAGGAGGAGGTGCAGCAGCAGAAACGGACTAATTAGGTGTCAGAGACTGCAGAGAAGAAGGTAAAGTTGCAGGACGGAAACACTGAGATGGACGTCGAGCACGCCGTGAGTATCTGCATGTTGTTTAATACGTTTCTCTGTGTGTGATGCTTTATTCATTACTTTGATGCATTTCCTTCCAAAGAAAAGGTGACGTTAAAAAGTATCACTTGATCAGTCTTGTTGTTTTAATGCACATCGTAACGCAGGAGTTATATTCTGTTCGGCGTCTTTCACTCTTAGAGTGTTAACATTTGTAAAGTTCCCTGCTTTCCTTCTTTGATATTGATTATAAAT
>NW_021167006.1:99557-127057 GCF_900634415.1 Cottoperca gobio | reverse complement strand
TGAGAATAATTCATCAATCATATTCAAAATCAGTAAAACAGGAAAACTATCCTAAAAGAAGAAATAGTACACAAGTAACAGGAGTTTTAACTGTTTGGACAAACAACAATTAAAGCTTAATTTTCATTTATTACCAACATTATCACAATTCTGTGACATTTTATAGTCAAAACAACGAATTGATTAATTGTGAAAATAATCTTTAGTTACAGATATTTATTATACATATTTGAGTAATTTGCCTGCCCTGTTTATATCAGTGAGGGTGAAGTATAACGCATATATATATTCACGTATATCGCAGTATAATGTAGTAAAAATGATCAGCAGCGCCTCAATAATAAAAACATTATCACCTTCATGACGTTCAGATTAATTTGTATTCAAACTGCTGTTATTGTAGCATAAAGTTTCTTTTATTTCACAAAGGTTTAAGCTGAAAAGATGTGAACAGTAATATAAATACAACTGGCTCGTACATTTCAGGAGACGACTAAAAAACTAAAGGCATTAATAAAAACAATAATTATATAATTTAGTCAATTAACTTTAGTTTCACTTGTACAAAGATTAAAGCTGAAGTGGGACGTCCCGTCCTGCTGACACGCGTCGGACTCTTAAATAACGTGCAGAGCTGTTGTGATGTTGTCGCTCGTCTCTGCAGGCGTCCTTATCGATGGCCCCGATCAACATCTTCAGACATGGAGCTGATGAAGAGAAAGCTGAGACTGCACGATTGGTGGGTTTTAATATTTTCATTTCACAAGATGAAGATGAAGATGAACCCTCCGGAAACTTTATTTAAATGTTCGTTGTTGTGTGTTTTCTCCAGTCGTCCTTCATTGGCGCCATCGCGATCGGAGACCTGGTGAAGAGCACTCTGGGCCCAAAGGGGATGGTAGGTGTTGATCTCTGCGTTAACTTCATTATTCAACGAGAAAAGTCCCAAAACGAGAGGAAACCGTTTTACTTTACGAAGATGACTTGTGATTTATTTAATGTTGAATATTAAAGTACACGTAAACGCTTTTGGTGCCCGACGATAAACATGAAGTTCAGAATCAAACGGACACGTTTACAGTAAATGTTGTGAACGTTGTATTTATTTATAGCTCGTTGTGATTCTGTGGCAGTAATTTAATCGTCCGTTTGAAGTTAACTTCTGGTTTCTTTTATAAATGTTTCTGAAATCGCTCGTCGTGAAACGCGTTCCCTCGTCTGTCTCTCAGGACAAGATCCTGCTCGGCGGAGGGAAAGGCGGCTCAGTGACGGTGACCAACGACGGAGCGACGATCCTGAAAGCCATCGGCGTCGATAACCCTGCTGCCAAAGTTCTGGTTGGTGAGTGAAGCTGCAGAATATCAGAACAAATGTTCTTTAGACTTCCTGAGAACCGTTAGACGGTCAGCGAGGACGCTGGTGGAACGTCTTTGATTTAAAGTGAATGTTCTCGTGTTCGTCTGCAGACATGTCGAAGGTTCAGGATGATGAAGTCGGAGACGGGACGACCTCGGTCACCGTGCTCGCTGCAGAGCTGCTGCGGGTAAAACGCGGTTTAGTCTTCGTTTAAAATGCACGTGCAGGTTTTAATCGACTTCTTCTAACGGCTGCTTTTATGATGGTCATGTCGCTGCGCAGGAGGCCGAGCTGCTGATCGCCAAGAAGATTCATCCCCAGACCATCATCTCGGGCTGGAGGAAGGCGACGCAGGTGGCCAGAGACGCTCTGAGGGAGGCGGCGGTGGATAACAGGTGAGACTTTCATTTGCACGTAATACCCACAATGCAATGCAGTTTCCCTTTTCAAAAGTGTTTTGTTTATATGTTCGAAATTTGTGTTTTTTGCATTTTGTTTTAATATCGACTTTTTTTTTATTGGTTGAAGTTCGATCGTGACTTCAGGAAACAAATAATAATCATCGCCGTAACTCTTCTTCTGTGTCTCCATAGCAACGACCCGGCTCTGTTCCAGGAGGACCTGCTGAACATCGCCCGGACGACGCTCTCCTCCAAACTGCTGACTCACCACAAAGCTCACTTCTCGCAGCTCGCCGTCGACGCCGTCTTGCGGCTGAAGGGCTCCGGGAACCTGGAGGCCATCCACATCATCAAGAAGCTCGGAGGCAGCCTCACCGACTCCTACCTGGACGAAGGTGAGAGAGCGTGTGTGATGTCATCGCCCCAGGCTGGTCTCTCGCTTCTGATTGGCTGCTGTAACGTTCATTATTTGACCCTCCAGGTTTCCTGTTGGACAAGAAGATCGGAGTGAACCAACCGAAGAGGATGGAGAACGTCAACATCCTGATCGCCAACACCGGCATGGACACCGACAAGATCAAGGTACACACACACACACACACACACACACACACACACACACACAGCTGACAGACAGACATTTTAAATGGTTTATATTTATTGTGTGTCGCAGATCTTTGGCTCCAGGGTTCGCGTCGACTCGACTGCGAAGGTTGCAGAGATCGAACTCGCAGAGAAAGAGAAGATGAAGGAGAAGGTCGACCGAATCCTGAAACACGGAATCAACTGCTTCATCAACAGGTACACACACACGCACACACACACACACACACACACACACGGAGGAAGGAGAGTCTTCATCACAAACACTTAAAGGAAGTTGTGACTAAACTTGTTCTTCTTTACAGACAGCTGATCTATAATTATCCAGAGCAGCTGTTTGCTCAGGCTGGTGTGATGGCCATCGAGCACGCTGACTTCGCCGGCGTCGAGCGCCTCGCTCTGGTCACCGGTACGGACGAACTGCTCCTGTAAGAAGTCGTCTGTTAGTTTAAATGTGGCTGCAGAACTAATGAGGTGTGTGTGTGTGTGTGTGTGTGTGTGTGTGTGTGAGATCAGGAGGAGAGATCACCTCCACCTTCGACCACCCCGAGCTGGTGAAACTCGGACACTGCAAGCTGATCGAGGAGGTGATGATCGGAGAGGACCTGCTGATCCACTTCTCTGGAGTCGCCATGGGTATAAACACACACACACACACACACACACACACACACACACACACACACACACACGTCATGTATGCTGAGCACGTTGAGACTTATTACAGTCATTATGTGATCTTTGGATTCATACACTGAAATTAAATAAATAAACTAAAGTTCCGCTTTATATTTGTTCATCTTATTTTAAATATTGTTTTAAGTTTTATAACATTTTCTTTTCTAAACTCTTGACCCCCCCCCCCCAGGTGAGGCGTGCACCGTCGTGCTGCGTGGAGCGACTCAGCAGATTCTGGACGAGGCCGAGCGCTCGCTGCACGACGCTCTGTGTGTGTTGGCTCAGACCGTGAAGGAGCCACGCACCGTCTACGGCGGAGGTACACACACACACACACACACACACACACACACACACACACACACACACAGATTTTCAACATCTGCTTCTAAACAACGTAAACTAGAAATCTTTTGATCTTTGAAATGAAACGATCCAGAATGTTTGTTTGTTGGCCCGAGCCACTGAATATCCCCCCCCCCTCTCCCCGTCAGGCTGCTCTGAGATGCTGATGGCGAGGGTGGTGAGCGATCTGGCCAATAGGACGGCAGGAAAGGAGTCGGTCGCCATGGAGTCGTTCGCCAAGGCTCTGAGGATGGTGCGCAGCTTCTTACGCTCTAGTGTCAGATTTAGATCGTTTCAATGACGAAGTAAATAAAACCATAAACTCCTGTTGTCACAGCTGTTTGTGTTTCTCACCGTGTTCTCCTCCAGCTGCCGACGATCATCGCCGACAACGCCGGCTACGACAGTGCCGACCTGGTGGCTCAGCTGAGAGCTGCACACCACGAGAACAAGACCAACTGCGGCCTGAGTGAGTCCAGAGCAATGTTCATCTGGAGATTCATATATATAGATATAGATATAGATATATCCATCCATCCATCGTCTACCGCTTATCCGGGGTCGGGCAACATCCTCCAGCTCCGACTGGGGGATCCTGAGGCGTTCCCAGTGAGGAGATATAATCTCTCCACCGAGTCCTGGGTCTTCCCCGGGGTCTCCTCCCAGCTGGACGTGCCTGGAACACCTCCCTAGGGAGGTGTTCCAGGTGGCTCTTTACTAGATGCCTGAACCACCTCAACTGGCTCCTTTCAACGTAAAGGAGCAGCGGCTCTACTCCGAGTCTCTCCTGATGGCTGAGCTTCTCACCCTATCTCTAAGGGAGACGCCACCCGTCTGAGAAGACACATTTCGGCCGCTTGTACCCGTGATCTCGTTCTTTCGGTCATGACCCAGCCTTATAGATATAGATATAGATATAGATATAATATATATAGATATATAGATATAATATATATAGATATATAGATATATAGATATAATATATATAGATATATAGATATAATATATATAGATATATAGATATAATATATATAGATATATAGATATAATATATAATATATATAGATATATAGATATATAGATATAATATATATAGATATATAGATATAATATATATAGATATATAGATATAATATATATAGATATATAGATATATAGATATAATATATATAGATATATAGATATAATATATATAGATATAATATATATATAGATATATATATATCTGACATTTCATTCTATATTAAATAAATATCAAATTAGTCCTTTTTTAAATAAAACCTATTTATTTATAGTGACAAATATATATATATATATATATTATTTACATTTATTAATTTCAGGGTTTTATATAATTTATTTGATCATTTTAAAACGTGTATATAAATGTTTCTCTTATATTGTGTTCATAACAAAATGCAGCTCAATAAAAAATAAAAAGATATAAAAAGCAAGTATTCAATTATTTCTTAAATCTAATGGTGTAAAATTTAAACACTTTGTTTATTAAAATGATGTTTACATTAGAACAAACATTGAGTATCTGTCGTCCTGCAGACATGAATGAAGGCGTGGTGGGCAACATGGCGGAGCTGGGCGTCACAGAGTCGTTCCAGGTGAAGCGCCAGGTGCTGCTCAGCGCCTCTGAAGCCGCCGAGATGATCCTGAGAGTCGACAACATCATCAAAGCTGCTCCCAGGTCGCTGCTTCGCTCCTGGTCTGTCTTTCTGTTGTTGTTGTTTACCTGCGATGTTCACTGACTGTTGTTTGTCTCTGCAGGAAGCGGGTTCCCGACCATCATCCCTGCTAGACGAGGATGAAGACGAAACGTGGGCGGGATCAGTTTTGTTATTTATCGCCTCGAGTTCAAATTTAAAGAACCGCTGTTTTTTTTTCTCTGTTAAACTCTCACTGTGGAAGCACCGCGAGCTAACTTCACACGGTCACCTCACTGCGTACGTAGCGAATGTCCACACGCAGGCCAGTGTGAAGCTAATGTCAACGGTTGGTTGTGATGCTAGCATTAGCTGAGGTCACATGGTCATGCTAGCATTAGCCGGTTTGTGCCGACGTCGCTTAAAAACGTAACTTTGGACGTTGTTTGTGTTTGTTTACTGAAAATAAAAGTTCCAATCCTCATCCCGTCTGTTTCCTCTCGATGTTTTCTGACTCCGTTTAGATCAGTGTGTGTGTGTGTGTGTGTGTGTGAGACACAGTTCTGCATCTCTTGTGATCGTTTGGTTGTAAGTTGTTATTATTTTATGTATGTACATGTAAATGTACTTGTAGATTATTATTGTAGATTATCTGGAACCTGGCACCCCCTCTTAGTGTTGCGTAATAAATAAAGTACATGGTTATGTTGTCATAAAGCCCCCCCCAGGTCAGAGTGACTGAGACCTCGAGTGTAAACACTGAAGTGACACTGAACTGATAATTAGTTCAAACAGAAGAAGAGTTTGTGAAAGTGAAATAAAGACTTTAAGAAGAAGTTTGTCTGTTTTAAGAATGTTTTAGCATGTTGGAGATTTTCTCTTTCGACCCCGTCTCATGGTCTTCTTCAGGATGAAACCATCAACGTATCATTTAAATGTTATGTGTATTTTAAACCCGACCGCAGATGAGCGGTAGATGATGGATGTTAGTCACAAGATGATTAGTGATGCATCAAGACACCAGAACTCTGAGCCCGATCTGCAGACAGACAGACAGACACTCAGGCAGACAGACAGACTCAGAGAGAGAGACAGACAGACTCAGAGAGAGAGAGAGACAGACAGACTCAGAGAGAGAGACAGACAGACTCAGAGAGAGAGAGACAGACAGACTCAGACAGACAGACAGACAGACACTCAGACAGAGAGACTCAGAGAGAGAGACAGACAGACAGACTCAGAGAGAGAGAGAGAGACAGACAGACTCAGAGAGAGAGAGAGACAGACAGACTCAGAGAGAGAGACAGACAGACAGACTCAGAGAGAGAGAGACAGACAGACTCAGAGAGAGAGACAGACAGACAGACTCAGAGAGAGAGAGAGACAGACAGACTCAGAGAGAGAGAGACAGACAGACTCAGAGAGAGAGACAGACAGACAGACTCAGAGAGAGAGAGAGACAGACAGACTCAGAGAGAGAGAGACAGACAGACTCAGACATGTTGAGGCCGGTGTTGCTGCTGCTGTTGATTTGGACGAGCTCAGCGCTGGTCAGGTAGGAATAATACAACTTTATTAATATCAGTCATTGTTTTTATTTGCCTTAAGTTTTATTTAATTTTCTTTTACGTATTTATTTTAATTGATAAACATTTTTACATCAGTATGTCTTTTATTTCATTTTTATTTATTCTTTTTTTGTATTGAAATTTTTTTCATCTCCATTTTTATTTTATTTTATTGAGTTATTTGTTGTTTTAAGTAAGTCTTACTTAATATTTATTATAACTGTTATCTCTCCATGTTTAGAGGTATTTACCTATATGTACATCTACCTGTCATATTAACGTCAGTGTACAAACACAGTAACTTCAGAAGCCACAAAACAAGCCGATACTAAATATTTTTAAAGTTCATAAACATCCCATAAATTTAAATTGATCTCATAAATGAGTTTTATTGTCAACTCAAGTTCATGAGGGAAGTTTCAGGATTTCTTTCTTGTTCAAAGCAATAGTTGGACATTTAGCTTAGCTTAGCTTAGCTTAGCTTAGCTTAGCATAAAGACTGGAAGCAGAGGGAAACAGCTAGCATGGCTCTGTCTCATATAACCCAGTTGTTTTTACACTTTTTGTTCGTATTAAACAAGATAAAACATATTGAGATATAATAATAATAAGGCATGAGGACGTTGGATGTTTTATTGCATTTCAGATTCACATCTGATGTTTTTGTCCTCATGCACTTGTACTCTTCCGTATTATGCTAAGCTAAGCTAACTTGTATCAACTTTCTCGTCTAACTCTTAGCAAGAAAGCAAAAGAGAGTACTTCCTTAAAATGTTCAACTCTGTCTTAAGAAATTAGAAGAAAACCCTAAAACGTTTCCTCCCCAGGGTGCCGCTGAGGCGGGTGCCTTCGATTCGCTCCCAGCTGCGGGCCGACGGCCTGCTAGTGGAGTTCTTGAAGGATCACCGCCCCGACATGTTTAACCGCCGCTATGTTCAGTGCTTCCCGCCCGGCACGCCGTCACTGCGGCTCGGAAGCTCCAGCGAGAAGATCTACAACTTCATGGACGTAAGAAGTGACTGTGTCCGCATTACTGAAGTGCTCCTGAGCAACGCACGACGCCCACATCTGCTCATGGCGCCGCCGCCGGATTGGCTGGAAGACACCTATTTGTTTTTGATCAGAGTATTTGATCATGTGCACAGATTCACGCTTTGAACGTGTTGAGGAATGTATCGCTTGTTTGTATATTAGATATTATATGTAATAGAGAGGTTATTTCTTTAGTAGAAAAAATGTTAACGAGACAGAATCACTGGTGTCGTTCTCAATAACACCGCCGGACCGCGACACATGAGGAGTTTTAATTTAAAGCAGCAACCATTCATCTCTTTATTTGTCTTTTTATTTAATTTACTTTACTTATTGTTATTATCAAGTTTGAGTTGAAACCATTTAAAGCCACCGATAGTAACACCATGTAACTGTTGTGTGTGTTGTATCGTGTCCTTCCTGCTACACACTAACACGTGTCTGTTGTGTGTCAGGCTCAGTATTACGGGGAAATCTCTTTGGGGACTCCGGTGCAAAACTTCTCTGTGATTTTTGACACCGGCTCATCCGACCTCTGGGTGCCGTCAGCCTACTGCGTCAGCCAAGCCTGTGGTACGACACACACACACACACACACACACACACACACACACACACACACACACACACACACACACACACACACACACACACACACACACACACACACACAATATAACATGACACACACAACTACACAAGAGTTTGTATTTCTAAGATTTGTGTTTGTGGGTCAGGACAGCATGACAGAACCGATAAGAAGTTCAAGGTCTGTGTGTGTGTGTGTGTGTGTGTGTGTGTGTGTGTGTGTGTGTGTGTGTGTGTGTGTGCGTGTGTGTGTGTGTGTGTGTGTGTGTGTGTGTGTTCACAGCATTGCACAGGCGTTTCAGGGCATTTCAGTCCACCTCTTTCCATCATGACGGTCGGATATTTGGGATTCACTACGGATCAGGACACCTGATGGGAGTCATGGCCAGAGACACTCTGAAGGTCTGATATGTTTTACTCTGCTTCACTGTGTAGCCGGTGTGCTGGAGCTTAATGTTCTGTTTGACCTGCTCGTCTCTCTGCCCAGTGATCCTGATTAATGCACAAACAAATCAAATATACAGTAACCATCTCTCAAAGCTTCCTGTTAAGAGTTGCTGGAGCTGCTCATTCATCTCAGCTATCCGGGAAAGAAGGTTTAAAACACTTACAAAAGTAACTAGAAGGAAGAACTCGGAGAGCGCAGACCTTCGCCAATCTTAATGAAAGTGAATTGTGCTTTGTGTATCTGCTCTGTGATTCTGATCCGCTCCAACATGTAACGGGTTCTTCTTCGGCCCGTGCTGCACCCTTCTACCAAGTTTCATGAAAATCAGATGAGTAGATTTTCTGCAAGGTGCTGACAATAAGACAAACAAACTGAAAACAAACCTCCTTGGTGGATGTAAAGATAGAACAATTAATTTACTTGGGAGCATGTCAATGTTACCCATAAAACGTTCTTTATTGACTAAACGTTTGACATGAATTTAATGAGCCCTGGTAGCCAGACGGTTACGCTCCATTGTTTCCCGTCTCCTTCGTCACTACCGACGAATGAACTTCGTTGGTCAATGAAGGCGACCATGCTAATAAAAGAATATATAAAAACATTTATTTTTCTGTACAGCATGATATGTTCACATTCATCATGTCCGGGACATTTCCAGACAGAAATGCAGATTCTGGAGATATGGAAATATAACTATGTCCAAATATAAAATTGTAATTTGTAACAAAATCAATTCAAGATTTGTTTTGAGCCCATGTAGCTGAACAAGCTGAATATGTTGTTCATAATAAAATGTTTTGTAATCAGTCATTTTCTGGTCCAGGTTGGGGGTCTGACCATACAAACACAGGAGTTTGGGGAGTCAGTCTACGAGCCCGGCTCAGCTTTTGTAATGGCGAGATTCGACGGCATTCTGGGTCTGGGTTACCCGTCCCTGGCAGAGATCCTTGGTAACACTGTTTTCGACAACATGATGGCGCAAAAGACGGTGGACGAGCCGGTGTTTTCCTTCTATCTCACCAGGTGCGATGTCCTTATTCCACACTAATGCCATCACTCACAAGTTTATCTACTTTCAAGCATTCATGCCAGTACAACCAGTTCAGGGGTTTGTTGGAGTACGGAGGGTTTCATGTTGTTCCTACCTACTTTTGGTGGGTTTCCAGGAAGTACCAATGGGATTCAGTGGATGCGAGCGGTTTCCCTGTTTCAGGAGGGTCCAAAGAGTTTAAGAGTTCCAGAGATCTCCTGAGGTTTTGAGGAGGATCCAGAGGGTATAATAAAAGGTATCCTTCAGGTTCTGAGGGGTCTAATGGTTTCCAGGAAGTTTCAGCGAGGAATCCAAGAGATCCCAGGTCCCAGGGTTCTTGAAGGATTGCAAGAATGCCGAATAATGAACTTGTTGGTAGAACATTTGGTTGAAATATTAATCTGCTGATTCTTGATACATGGTTTTAGACATTTGGTCCCAGAGAAATCCAAGAGTTACTGAGGTTTCGAGGATTTGGGGTCCATAAACAGAGAATAAATTGCAGTTTGTTGATTGGAGTGTGATTTTTGTAACTGCAGGAAAACAAGTGTCAGCAACCCGGAAGGCGAACTGTTGCTTGGCGGAACAGACGAGGCGCTGTACAGCGGACCAATCAACTGGCTTCCTGTGACTGTTAGGGGCTACTGGCAGATTAAGATGGACAGGTTGCACTCATGTTTTTAATATTGTGATTATGTGTAATTAATGAATCATAATTGTGATCTTAACCCCAATTTAAGCAAATTCCCAGAGGGGCAATAAAGGTTTCATTCAAGTTGAAGTCCTGACACGTTACTAACAAGAAGTGCTAAGTTTTCTAAATATATTTCTTGATTTTGATGACACCTTTGGCTCTTGATCACACCCAACATCCCAGCAGTATGGGTTCCCAATTAATAAATTGTGCTGTGAAGTACATGCAACAACCAGTAGATGGTTGTCCAAGCCAGATTACTAGTCATATATGTCCGACAGGGTGGAGCGGTGGAGGAGCAAGGCCAGCTAAATTACCTGCTAACTCTAGTGTCTTTAAGTACAACCGAACGGCTTGGTAGCAACATTTTAATCACAAAGTAGCCCCGCTCTGAAGCATACCCGGTTTTATTGTCTATATTACTCTAATGGGACATAATTTACTGTGTTGAAGAAGACTTGAAACTACAGATTGAGACATAAACTCATCAGGAAAATGTTACTGAGGTAATAAATCAAGAAGTAGAAACATTTTCTCATAGACTTCTATACAATCGGACTTCTTGCAACCACTGGAGTCGCCCTCTGCTGGCCATTAGAAATAATGCAGGTTTAAGACACTTCTGCAGAGGCTTCACTTTTCATACCAGCATGTTGTCCCTTTGATGAAACAGCAGAATGTGAGGAGATTTAGTCCCATTGATAATAGAGAAGCATTTGCACACCACTCAAAACATGTGAAATGATGATCTCTTCTGTTTCAGTGTTGCGGTGCAGGGTGTGAGTTCGTTCTGTCCTCATGGTTGCCAGGCGATTATCGATACTGGAACCACCCTCATCGCCGGACCGACCAAAGACATCCTCAGCCTTCAGCAGCTGATTGGAGCCACGCCCACAACCATCGGAGAGGTTAAACTACATTTTATTTTATAATCAAAAATTTGACATTTCTGGATAGGGACTCTAAAAACAAAACTGAATACGACTTTTAATAAAATGTGTTAACATATGACATCATTTGACCGTTATCTTTGTGTGTGTTTCAGTTCATTATCGACTGTGCCAGGTTGACCAGTTTGCCCCATGTGACATTCATCCTCGGAGGAAAGGAGTACACGCTGTGTGCTGAGCACTACGTCAGGAAGGTTCGTCTTTCCGTCCGTGCTTTGCTTTCCAAACTTTGCTGCAGGGTAACCAAAGGTTTCACAGGAGTCAAAGGGTCGTAGGAAGTTGTTTCTTTTTATGCGCAAATTATATAATGAATTGTAACATTCAATGTTGACATTTTCTTCATGGACCCATGCACTTACGATGTTTATGTTTAGTGTGTTTTAATATGTTGGACCAGAGAGAAACAATCATTAATTCAGCTATATTTTTTATGGTTGACATGACAAATAAACTTGAACATAAATATACAGTGTGATACTGAAATGTCATCTTCAAAAGAGATCTCTTTCTGTCTCCAGGAGATGCTTGGCGACAGGGAGTTGTGTTTCAGTGGTTTCCAGGCCACGGACATAGTTTCCACCGAAGGCCCCCTGTGGATTCTGGGAGATGTATTTTTGACAGAGGTCTACACCATCTTCGACAGAGGACAGAACCGGGTCGGCTTTGCCTCTGCTAAGCACATAACCTAACTCTAACCCATCGGTTATCAATAGCTGACAACTGTATCAGAAATAAATACTATACAATTAAAAAGACAATAACAGCATTTTGTATTTCTTGCAAAGGCACCAACACAAATTTCACTCGTTTGCAACTAGCTAGCAACTTTGTGCTTACGCTATCCTTCAATTTCTGACCTATTTTGCAACTTTTTTGGCCCATCAAAAGTGCCCAATCATAGTCGATCCCCCAATCACATCATCTCTAGCCGTGGTGAAACCATTCTTAATTTTTGGTACAGTTTTTGGTGATTCAGCAGCATCAACACATATTGTATATTCATCACTTAAGTTTCATTTAAAAAAACAGACAAATTGTTATCACGTAAACACAAACACTCACCACAGTTCCTCTAATGGCCACCAGATGGCATCCATGAAAACCCTGACTGTATTGAAGGGAAAACCCCACAATCGTTCCACAACAGATTCAGCTCTTTGTGGTGAAGTTCAATTAATCTAATGTGTGTTGTTATTCCTCCATTAAGAAAATATTAAGGCATAAAAATGGCATTTTCTTGAATGGCTGGTGTTTCAGCCTATCAAGCTCAGCCGGGGTAGTTGCTGTTTGCTCTTCGCATCTTTGCCCAAATTGTATTATAATTATTTTGTATCTTTTGTATTCTTTGGTGTACAATCTTAGGGTTAGGGTTTGTCTCCAGTGAACAAACTCCAGGCTTCAAAACATCCCTTCAGAGGTTGGAGATTTCTAAGCAACTTTCCTCTTGTGACTTCTTTCATGTCGTTAGCAGCTCAAAGATTGGCTCTGTTTGGGTATTATGTTACCGTGTGAGTGTTTCTGATTTTTACTCCAAACTCTGCGATTAGGAGTCCTGTTTCTTGATCTCTTCACTGTTGTTGGTTCCTTTGTTCTCGTCATCCTCAGTCCCTGCCAGTCCCTGGAAGTCGTTGTCGTACTCAGCATCAGGGATCTGCAGAGTGCCACTTGGTGGTCCAGGTGATCGTCGGGATTGGAATCGAGCCAGGCCTCGTCTCCGCCTTCCCAGAGCCTTGGGGCTTGGCAGGCTTCGGACTGACGCTTTCGATGACTGCCTGGAGAACTGGAGGGAGAACTGGCGCCCCCGTGGCCGGGTTGGTGGGTGATTGGCCCAGCGGAATTCCTTGGGTCCCAGCTGGGTGGGGGAACAACAGACCAAGGAGCTGTTCCTGGAAATACAAAGAATGAGTCGGACCACAACGGGAAGTTAATGGCAGTATAAATAGGATTGGTCAGTTGAGGTTTGAAAACGCAACATTCAAAGCTGTTATGATGCTTGCCAGCCGGTGAAACCCCAGATTCTTTTGTGGAGTTTTTCCTGTCTGCTGCAAGGACAGATGGTGGCGTATGCTGTACAGATTGTAATTTCCCCCTGAAGCTAATTTGTCATTTGTGATATTGGGCTATATTGATGACTGATTGATTCTCTCTCATTTTGGATTTGAGCTTTGTTGGCTCGGCGTTTTGCCTCGCTATATTTGCCTGTTGCGTCCCGAACACTTCTAGTGGGTCATAAGTGATGATTGAGAGGGATTATATTTGTATGACTCTAAACATTGTTTTAAAGGAATATCCTGATCATTCTGCCTTTAAAAGAGTGGAAAGGTATAAAATATGAAGGAGAAGTATATTTCCCAGTTTAAGAGCGACCGTAATTGCTAGTCATTTTAGTATTCCCATTATCTCAGCCCCATAATGGTTTCGGTATGGACAGTGTTGGACCAACAATGAGTGGAAAGTGATAACACTGAAGTACCTCGGGGTATCCAAGGCCAGTGCCTCCTCAGTGGGGGTGGGATCCAGTCCATTCTGTGGTTTTGCCGCTTCACAAATTCCAGAAGAGTCCATTAATCCAGACAAAGGTGGACTAATGACGAGCCGGGGGAAAACAGTAGAGGGCGAGCTTTCAGGGGATGGAGGGTTACTGCTGACCTCCCTTAAGGTGGACAGGGTGTCCTTGGCAGGGGAGGGTAGACCCGTGTTGTCTGGACGTGGATTGACCCTGGATGAATTGATGGACGATAAATGGATGAACTGCTATACAATCAGATACACTGACACTGAGCCACTTTGCTGCCCAATGACACACCAGCTGTAATTGAAAACGACCAAAATGGGTACTTTTAGTACTTTAAATGGAGCAAACCTGAAGTCTGGGAAGAAGCTTCCTGTTGCGTCGCTGCTGTGTCGTTTGAAGATGGGTCGAGAAAGTGGGAGGTCAGGAGGCTCCTGAACGCTCAGCAGCCGGCGGACTCGACCCAGAACCTGCAAATATCAAAATATATTAAATATTCTGTAAACATGGAAGGTTGTTCTTCCATCCACGACTCAAACAAACACATTAGGACTATGTGAAGAAGAGGAACACATGCATCCCCCAAAGCCTAACAATCCTTTTAACTATTACTTCATCACCATGTTTAGAAATGTATAATCTACATATAATGCCCAACCTTTATCATAATTTGTATCTATGTGTCATCTACATCAAGAATTACAAAGAAATGATATAAAACAACTGTTTTAGACAGAAAGGAGAACAACCTTTTACTGTTGACTCCAAAGTACTGACACCAGGAAAAAGATCATTTTGTGTCTACACCATAAGGTTCTGGGTTATTAGCCAAAAATGTGGAGTATAAAATGGTGGTAACCAAACCAAAATGTATTCATGCCTTCCTATGGCCTAATGACAGCTGTCAAGTATAATAACCGGCTTACTGATGACAAACAATCATACGGGACTAAAAACAGAAGTAACTAGAAGATTGGAGAGTGCAGACCTCCGATAAGGCTGCGCTCACGCAGTTATCCTCCCAATGATTCGGATCCACAAAATGTAATGTGTTCTTCCTTGACCCATGCTTCACCCTGCCACCAAATTTCATGCAAATCAGGCTGATTGTTTTTCCATAATCCTGCTGACAAACGATCAAAGCGAACTGAAAACGTAACCTTTTTAGCGGAGGTAATAAAAAACGTTGTATTACCGACTCTTGGCGCCAAGCCAAAACAGAGTCCTGTTGCCGTGGACGATTGTTGCTAACGTCAGCCTCATCAACCTGCAGGATGTCGGAGAGTCTGGAAGAGAAATTAGACGAAAGTTTTTATTTTGCTGATCAAACTACTCTTAACCCAACGTTACTGAACCCTGGGTGGAATTACATCAAGGAGGAACAAAAGACGTATATTTCTATAATGATGATGAAGAGGATAATACATTTAGAGAACAATATATATATTATATAGCATACATGAGTATACCCTCTCTTAAACATAACACATTCAATGATTTCTTTACAAATAAGACACATTTATGTGTCTGCAACTCTCATGTATCAGTCACTAATGATATTTGCCAAAACTTTCCAGGAAAACTTGGTTTTCTTGTCAAAACTGTAAAAGGCCATGTTGCAATAATGAATACATCCTATATACAATATAACACTTGATAAATGTTTTATTGGTGCTCAGGTGAACCATCCCACTCAAACAGGTGTAATTGGTTGACAGTTGAAGTGGTACTTCCAATGTGTGATAAGTAAAATGTGTGTGTTTGTGTTGACCCCATGTCGGTGGTGGAGCCGAGGAATGAAGGGATGCAGTAGTCGGCAGCAGCCAGCGTGTACGGCGGGCGCGCCTCGCAGTCGTTCCAGTACAGGTCTTTGGTCATGTGAGGCAGGTTCATGTGCATCTCATCTACGGCCAGCAGAGACACCTGGAGGGACAGGTAAACAGGAAGTGATGACGATGAAAGTGTGGTTATTGTTTTTGAGAAACGTGCTGTGATTGGCTGCTGACCTGAAGGTTCCTGTCAATGATCCAGTTAGCTTCAAAGTCGTCATCGTCCTCCCCGAACGGGTTGATCAGCTGCTCCGCTACCTGGCGACAAGTTAAAGACCTGGAGTTCAGTCACATATTCGCATTGTTTTTAAAGATTTACATTTTCAGTGGACAGAAAGTACCAAGAGTCCGACTAAAACATGGTTTTTTAGTCATTTCAAGCTACTGTCACATTTTGAGGCTTTCGTCAAATGGAAATGAGCGGGGTTTCATCTAATTTAACATTTATATTTAATTGATATTTTTATTTAAGATTTATTTTTGTATTTAACATTCAGATTTAACATTTATATTTATATTTTAAATTTCGATTTATATTGAACATTTATATTTATATTTAAAATGTATATATATTAATATATTTAACATTTATATTTATATTTAAAATGTATATATATTAATATATTTAACATTTATATTTATATTTAACATTTAGTTAGGTTTATTAGATTTAGATTATTTATAATTATATTTAACAGTTAATATTTAGATTTAGAGTTTACTTATAGATTTAGATGAATTCTATAAGAATGAGAAAGTGAGCTAAACATAAAAAACTAATCAGCTAGATAATTGTAACCACATTATTATATTTGATGCTCCGTATTTTCGTGGTATTTGTTGACATTAAAAGATTTATAAAATATCGCCGGCCTTATCCTGTAACTGCATCATCTGCACCTTCAGCCAGCCGGAGTAGAAGAAGAACTGCAGCAGCGTGAAGACGGGGACGTAGAGGTCGAGGTCGTGACCTTGGTAACCCCGCGCGGGGTCGAGGAACTGACGACCGATAAGACAAGCGAAGAAAAAGGTGTAGACGGCGAGGGTGACGACCTGAAGAGAGACGAGAGAGTTTGCTGTACATCCTCCGCCTCTCAGACTCAGAGCAGTAACTCAGTTACAGTAATGATGGAAGACGATCACTGATGTGATTAGATGAGCTGCATCCGTTTTAAACAAGTTATGCTGACAGATGTATATTATATATATATATTATATAACAGAGAGAGACAGGCCTGTGTGTAAACCAGCGGGATGCCGACCCAGTCGTAGCCGAAGAGAGTCGCACACCAAGTCCTGAACACATTCATCTCCTGAAGACACAAACAGTCAATGTGATGAAAAGCTGAACGTCATTATAATGACAAACTCGCTCTAAATAATGAGTTAATATCTGTAAATAATGAGTTATAATGAGTTAATATCTGTAAATAATGAGTTATAATGAGTTAATATCTGTAAATAATGACTTAATATCTCTAAATAACGACTTAATATCTCTAAATAATGACTTAATATCTGTAAATAATGAGTTATAATGAGTTAATATATGTAAATAATGAGTTAATATCTGTAAATAATGACTTAATATCTGTAAATAATGAGTTATAATGAGTTAATATATGTAAATAATGAGTTAATATCTGTAAATAATGACTTAATATCTGTAAATAATGACTTAATATCTGTAAATAATGACTTAATATCTCTAAATAACGACTTAATATCTCTAAATAATGACTTAATATCTGTAAATAATGAGTTAATATCTGTAAATAATGACTTAATATCTGTAAATAATGAGTTAATATCTCTAAATAATGACTTAATATCTTTAAATAATGACTTAATATCTTTAAATAATGAGTTAATATCTTTAAATAACGACTTAATATCTCTAAATAATGACTTAATATCTGTAAATAATGAGTTAATATCTGTAAATAATGACTTAATATCTCTAAATAATGACTTAATATCTGTAAATAATGAGTTAATATCTGTAAATAATGACTTAATATCTCTAAATAATGACTTAATATCTGTAAATAATGAGTTAATATCTCTAAATAATGACTTAATATCTTTAAATAATGACTTAATATCTTTAAATAATGAGTTAATATCTTTAAATAACGACTTAATATCTCATTCATTACATTACATTTAGCTGACGCTTTTGTCCAAAGCGACTTACACAAAGTGCAAACGATCATGAGGATCTGTAAATAAGAAGTTTTGCTCTCGTTGTTTCTTTTACTCGGGGTAGTGAGTATCCACAGTTATCAGTTTGGCAGCCGAACACATCAGTTAGTAGGTCAGCAGGCTGACAGGACAAACAGTCCTGTGGAGTAACGCTGGGTGTCACTTTACCTACATGTCAGTTTATATAATCACACACAGGGATTCACCGTCTCATGTGGCATTAGAGGTGCGGCTGCTGAAGGGCTGTTTCTCTTTGACAGGATATATTTGTAACCTAATGACAGGTCCGTGATTTATTCTTGTGTTAATATCACAGCAAAGACCCAAAGCACCAGTGGAAGAAAGTACATTTACTCAAGTACTCTACTCACAATGTTGAGGTACTTGTACTTTACTTGAGTATTTCCATTTACTGCTACTTTATACTTCAGTACATCTCAGAGGTACATATTCTACTTTTGACTTTAGTTCCTTGTCACAGTTCTTCCTCCTCTACAACCTTAAACAGCAGCATGCCGAAGTTTTAAATAAAGTCCAGTGAGTCCAGAAAATGTGTTTAAAATGTTTGATAATTATGTGAAAGATTTAAATAATTATGGGAATATTTTTAGAAAAATAAGTGAAAAAAAGTGATGATCTTATAGAATCTGATGCATCGTGTAAATTAAACTACCAACAAGATGTAAAGGAGGGAAACATCTGCAGCAGGAACATGCTGAAATAAATCATGAACATCTTACTTTAATTTATTTTACTATGATTATTTTATTTTTTAAAATGTTATAAGTATAATTAAAATGTCTGGGGTTACCTTGAGGATGTTCTGCAGGTCGATGCTGTCCTTGATTCGTCCTTCCTGTCGAGCTTTAGACGCCAAGTTGGAGAACCAGACGACGGGGATCCAGTACTTCAGGTGAGGAGAGCGGATATTCTCAAACACCTTCCGCTCCTCTGGAGTCATAAAACCTGCAGGGGGCAGAAAACACTTATTATCTGATGTTTCTGTTACATTAATGTGTGTGTTACATGTTCCTGTTACATTAATGTGTGTGTTACATGTTCCTGTTGCATTAATGTGTGTGTTACATGTTCCCGTTACATTAATGTGTGTGTTACATGTTCCCGTTACATTAATGTGTGTGTTACATGTTCCCGTTACATTAATGTGTGTGTTACATGTTCCTGTTACATTAATGTGTGTGTTACATGTTCCTGTTGCATTAATGTGTGTGTTACATGTTCCCGTTACATTAATGTGTGTGTTACATGTTCCTGTTGCATTAATGTGTGTGTTACATGTTCCTGTTACATTAATGTGTGTGTTACATGTTCCTGTTGCATTAATGTGTGTGTTACATGTTCCCGTTACATTAATGTGTGTGTTACATGTTCATGTTACATTAATGTGTGTGTTACATGTTCCTGCTACATTAATGTGTGTGTTACATGTTCCTGTTACATTAATGTGTGTGTTACATGTTCCTGTTACATTAATGTGTGTGTTACATGTTCCTGTTACATTAATGTGTGTGTTACATGTTCCTGTTGCATTAATGTGTGTGTTACATGTTCCTGTTGCATTAATGTGTGTGTTACATGTTCCTGTTGCATTAATGTGTGTGTTACATGTTCCTGTTGCATTAATGTGTGTGTTACATGTTCCTGTTGCATTAATGTGTGTGTTACATGTTCCTGTTGCATTAATGTGTGTGTTACATGTTCCTGTTACATTAATGTGTGTGTTACATGTTCCTGTTACATTAATGTGTGTGTTACATGTTCCTGTTGCATTAATGTGTGTGTTACATGTTCCTGTTACATTAATGTGTGTTACATGTTCCTGTTACATTAATGTGTGTGTTACATGTTCCTGTTACATTAATGTGTGTGTTACATGTTCCTGCTACATTAATGTGTGTGTTACATGTTCCTGTTACATTAATGTGTGTGTTACATGTTCCTGTTGCATTAATGTGTGTGTTACATGTTCCTGTTACATTAATGTGTGTGTTACATGTTCCTGTTACATTAATGTGTGTGTTACATGTTCCTGCTACATTAATGTGTGTGTTACATGTTCCTGTTACATTAATGTGTGTGTTACATGTTCCTGTTGCATTAATGTGTGTGTTACATGTTCCTGTTACATTAATGTGTGTGTTACATGTTCCTGTTGCATTAATGTGTGTGTTACATGTTCCTGTTACATTAATGTGTGTGTTACATGTTCCTGTTACATTAATGTGTGTGTTACATGTTCCTGTTGCATTAATGTGTGTGTTACATGTTCCTGTTACATTAATGTGTGTGTTACATGTTCCTGTTGCATTAATGTGTGTGTTACATGTTCCTGTTACATTAATGTGTGTGTTACATGTTCCTGTTACATTAATGTGTGTGTTACATTGATGTGTGTGTTACATTAATGTGTGTGTTACATTGATGTGTGTGTTACATTAATGTGTGTGTTACATGTTCCTGTTGCATTAGTGTGTGTGTTACATGTTCCCGTTACATTAATGTGTGTGTTACATGTTCCCGTTACATTAATGTGTGTGACATGTTCCTGTTACATTAATGTGTGTGTTACATGTTCCTGTTGCATTAGTGTGTGTGTTACATGTTCCCGTTACATTAATGTGTGTGTTACATGTTCCCGTTACATTAATGTGTGTGTTACATGTTCCTGTTACATTAATGTGTGTGTTACATGTTCCTGCTGCATTAATGTGTGTGTTACATTGATGTGTGTGTTACATTGATGTGTGTGTTACATTGATGTGTGTGTTACATTAATGTGTGTGTTACATTAATGTGTGTGTTACATTAATGTGTGTGTTACATTGATGTGTGTGTTACATTGATGTGTGTGTTACATTAATGTGTGTGTTACATTGATGTGTGCAGTATTTTGTCCTGTTTGAATCATGTGTCTCTAAAAAGTCAACTTTTCATGAGTTTCTCAGAAAAACAATGAAAAAGGATTTTGTTGCAAAAGTAGAAACCTTGAGCTAATATTCCCGAATCTTCTTCTTGGCTCTGTCATCTCACTTTTACCACGTTAGCTTTTTGGAGATCTTACACACACAGACAGACTTTGTTGTGTTGCAGTCTGAGTGCTTTGACTCTACACAACGCATGAAGAACGACACCGCTCATCATCTCTCTCAGTCCTGCTTTAATTGGCCCATAACGAGCCATTAACTGGGTCGGATCAGACGCTGACAGGAAGGAAGAAGAGCAGCCGGGAACGAGCGGAATCTGACCTTTATTTCATTTCAGTTACACACAAAACATAAATATATAAATGCTGTATGCGTCGGACACATACTGGATACTGTAGCTGCACAATAAAGGGCTGTTTTAGGCCGACACGTAAATAAGACAAAAAGCCAACGGGACTTTTCATTGGATTATTGAAAATAAACTCTGTGTGATAATCTTCACAAAAGACATTTTTATGAGCATAAATGCCATCGGCAGAAGTAAAAAGCGAACGTTAAAGGTTATAAACGAACTATAAAATTCACCACTTGAGTATTTACTGACGTATTTTATGTCATAGAAAATGTGAAAATGGCTGAAGCTTGTGTGAACCACAGACTTTATACAAATACTAAACTCATTCCTGCATCTGTAATAATGTTTCCAGATTAGTAACTAAATATTTTACCAATCGAACAGGAAACTGTTCACACACCCAAACCCTCTCACCTGCCTCGACCACGTGGTCCATGGTGGGGAAGCGTTTGCAGACGGCGGTGCTGACGGAGCGGAAGATGAGCAGCGACGTCAGGTTAACGTAACGCACTAACGTCCGGCGCAGCAGGCGGCCATATTCGTCTTTACCCTGAACACAGCTGGAGGAGGCAGAGGAAACAGGAGTATGAATCATGCACTCTGCAGGGAGGAGCTACCGACTTTGCTGGAAGCATCAATTCTTTAGATTGCTAAGCATCGTCTCGTCAGCGTTCTCACTCCAAACATGTCAATCGTCTCTAGTGACCGTCGTAAGGTGATGTCGTATAAAGAGCCACAAAGTCCACGTGTGGAGGTCGGGGTCGAGGATAGGATAAAAAAAACACAGGACTTTCACCCCGAAGGACACATGTCCCGTGTCCGTTGACTTATTTTAAGTTACGTACGTAAATTAACTTATTTTACGTACGAAATCTAAAAAATGACGTAACAAACATATATTTTTACCCCAAATTATGATCTTTCCCTGAACCTAACCAGGTAGTTTACGACGTGTCGAAGTTTATCGGAAACTTAAAGAAAGGTAAAGTACTTAATTTACGTACGTAACAAGAATTACGTAACAAAAACATACTTAACTTAACGTTTTGTTTTAATTCACAACGTTAACCACGTGTTGAACGCTACACGTTGAAAAAACGTTGCTAAAGGATCGAACTGGGAATGACAACGTTGTAGAGATTATCTGCGTTTAAATCAGGAAAGCAACCGATGGTGTTTCCCTGATTTTGCCGTCACGCCTGACTCGTAACAAAAAGAGAAGAGAAGAAAGTTTTAAACACGCACTCGTGCAGGTCGAGGCAATCTTCATTGTGACTGATGACCCCGACGAACAACGCCCCGTTCACCATCACTACAAAAGCCATTCTGGCCGAACACACAGAATGTGAATAACTGAAGATGTTTGTTTCTTACAGTTTGTACCTGGAGATGAGGAACATGAGGCGGTCCGGCCACGGCAGATTAACAAACTGATTCCACCATCGATTCACCACCAGAGTCACGTAGAAACCTGAAACACGTGAATATTAGTTTAGTTCAAGTTAAAGCCATATAAATACAACTTAATGAGTTATGCTCAAATATTACACTTTCGATTTCAAGTGTACATCATCATTTTAATAAAGTCCCCTGTTGTTCCATATAATAGTAACGCGTCTATTTCTATCTGCGTTTTTATTGCACAGTATCGGAAACTCACTGAGAACCAACAGCAGCAGAAACAACATGTTCTCTGGATCAGAGGTCAGACACTCAAACACTTCCTGCTTTTAGTCTTTCTGTTAATGATCTGTTTCCATTAGCACGCTAATGAGGCAACACAATACCTGTCTGTCTGCCTGTCGCCCTCTCTGTCTCTTTCTGCTGTCTGCCTGTCTCTCTGTCTGTCTGTCTCTCTCTCTCTGCCTGCCTGTCTGTCTGTCTCTCTCTCTGTCTCTCTGCCTGCATGTCTGTCTCTCTCTCTGCCTGCCTGTCTGTCTCTCTCTGTCTCTGCCTTCCTGTCTGTCTGTCTCTCTCTGTCTCTCAGCCTGCATGTCTGTCTCTCTCTCTGCCTGCCTGTCTGTCTCTCTCTGTCTCTTTCTGCTGTCTGCCTGTCTCTCTGCCTGTCTGTCTTTCTCTGTCTCTCTGTCTGTCTGTCTTTCTCTGTCTCTCTGCCTGCCTGTCTCTCTCTCTGCCTGTCTGTCTCTCTCTCTCTCTCTCTCTCTCTCTCTCTCTCTCTCTGCCTGTCTGTCTCTCTCTGCCTGCCTGCCTGTCTCTCTCTCCTAACCCTACAGCTGTTCTTTACTCTTCATTATATTTAAATAATATTTGAAGGTTATTTTTCTTTTGTGCTTTTAAATTTGAATCTTTTCTGTGAAAAATCAATAAAGTCTGTTTTTAAAAGGTCAAAAATTAAAAATGAATTAATCTCAACAACAAACGTGTTCTACCAGTTCCTCTGAATAATAATAATAAAAAATAATAATAATAATAATAAAATAAAAATAATAATAATAATAATAATAATAAATAAAAATAATAATAATAATAATAATAAAATAATAATAATAATAATAATAATGATAATAATAATAATAAAAATAATAATAATAATAAAAATAATAATAATAATAATAATAATAATAATAATAATAAATAATAATAATAATAATAATAATAATAAAATTATAATAATAATAATAATAATGATAATAATAATAATAATAATAATAATAATAATAATAATAAATAATAATAATAACACACATCTGTCAGTCCTTGAATTTGACGTGAACCACAATGAAGAAACATCTTTTATATTTATGTCATCGTTTGTTGAGCAGGTAACGTTTCACTGCAGACGTTCCTTCATGAACACCAGCGGTGAAGCTACAGCGTGGCTCCTGAGATGTTTCAGTCCTAAAGAGCGAGGTATGAGCGTCGTGAGCGGGGGGAGACGTACCGAGGACGAAGGTGACGGGGATCTGCTCCGCGTATTTATCACAGTACATGGAAAGTTTCTCGAACAACCTCTTCTGTGGTCTGAGAGGACGAGCCTGCAGCACAGAACACACACCTACTTTACACTTAATGACACTTCAACTGAACAGGGCTGCACACACACTGCACACACACTCTGCACACACACGCTGCACACACACTGCACACACACGCTGCACACACACGCTGCACACACACGCTGCACACACACGCTGCACACACACTGCACCTGCACACACACGCTGCACACACACGCTGCACACACACGCTGCACACACACACGCTGCACACACACGCTGCACACACACGCTGCACCTGCACACACACGCTGCACACACACTGCACCTGCACACACCACGCTGCACACACACGCTGCACACACACACGCTGCACACACACGCTGCACCACACACGCTGCACCTGCACACACACGCTGCACACACACGCTGCACCTGCACACACAAGCTGCACACACACGCTGCACACACCGCTGCACCTGCACACACACGCTGCACACACACGCTGCACCTGCACACACACGCTACACACACATGGAACATATACAGATTTAAATTACAATGAAACTCATTAGTCTGTCACGCTGACAGTTCAAAGGCTTTCGGAAATCACAAACATTTTATTTTCCTTTTTTGCAAAATAAGTGCAATAACTAACGATACACATGAACAGGAAACACTGTAGCCGGAGAACAGGTAAATAATTAACACGAAACAGAAGATCAGCAGTTCAGACTCATGAGACACTTCGTCTGTAGCCGAACGCTCGCTTCTTCTTCTGCATCTACGCTTACAAATCCTGAAGCTGGTGTTTGTATGTTATTTTCCTTTTTCTCCACAACCATCAGGCGACCCAAGCAATGTTCCAGCGAGCCCTTTGGGGGTCCCGACCCCGGGGTTGAGAACCACTGTGTCAGTGGATACAGTGGTGTGGATTTGATGACAAAGAAAACGTAGAATATCACCAGACTGTGTGTTGTGTTGTGTGTGGTGTGTGTGTTGTGTGTGTGGTGTGTGTGAGACCTGTACACGACGCTCAGCACGCTGTAGAGCAGGGCCGACGAACAGATGAACTTCGGTACAGCAGCTTGTAGATGCTTCCCCTCCAACGCAGCAGCAGCCGGTGGAAACTGAAGAAGGAGGCGTTGGCGACTTTACTGAATATGTGACGGTCATCCTGAGACCCCTGAACACACAGACAGGCGACAGGCAGACAGACAGGCAGGCAGACAGACAGACAGACAGACAGACAGCACGCAGACAGACAGACAGACAGACAGACAGACAGGCAGACAGACAGACAGACAGACAGGCAGTCTCTCATTACATTACAGCTGCTGTTATGAATCTAAAGAATAATTAAGTTGTTATTTTTCAAAGTATTTTACTCACAGAAAACTCACAGACGTCTTTGTCTCTCCTCAGCGATGCTTCTTCTTCCCCGATTTGTTTTGCCAAATGCAACCACCACTCACCCCCCCCCCCCTCTCTCTCTGATGCGCTCTCTTTCTCCCACCATGATGCTGTCCAGTTGCCCAGTAATGCCAGGCAGCACACACACACACACACACACACGCACACACACACGCACACGCACACATCCAGAGTTGTATTGATGAGCCGGCGAGCTAAATGTAGTCATGTTTCAACTGTGTGTGTGTGTTTGTGTGTTGTGTGTGTGTTGGCATAGATGTAAGAGGAGGTAAACATGTATAAACAGAACGCTGGGTGACAACGTGCAGTCTACCAGTTAATGTCAGAGATAAACCGACCAATCACAGACACAGGAGCATGAATTAAGAGCAGCTGTAAAGGTAATAATGTTTAACAGATATCAGCAGGACACTTCTCCAGTTCATTCCTGACTCAACCAATAATATTTTGTATTACTAGTTTTCTGAAATGTTATGTTAAAATATGCAAATTATGCATTATCTTATTACATTTATGCTAATTTGCTACATTTCCAGATATAAAAGTGAAGTTTGGATGAAGCAGGTTCAAAGTCAAAGGATTTTTACAGAGGGGATTTTAGATATCTCTTCTTTTCAACATGAAAATAAACCAAGAAACAAAAGAAATACACAATAAATAATTCAGTGCTATTGCATAATTAAACCACGTGTGTTTGATGCTCAAAGATAGATTTTAGGTGGAGTTATCCTTTAGGTCAGCATGATGGCTGCTGTTACTTTTAGTGCAGCAGAAATTGAGCGGAGTGAGATGTCTTCTTTTTTACAGTGTGTCCTCTGCGCAGACGTAGATCGTCTCTGACAGCGTTAAGGAGGATCATTCATGAGGAGGACCCCCCTGTAAAAATGTGGCTCCCCAAAAAATAATAACAACACAAATAAAAAACAAAAGAAAGAACTAAATAATAAAAATAACTCAATTAAATTGACATAAAAATAAACCAAGAAATACAAAATCATAATGAATATAGAAAGATATAAATACAATGAAAAATAACATAAACGTATACTTATTTTTTATGCATATTAATAAATAATTAATAAGAGAGATATTGCATGAGTAAATCACGTGTGTTTGAAAAGATACATTTTAGGTGGAGTATTCCTTTAAGTCAGCCATGACGGCTGCTGTCACTTTAAGTGCGGAGTGAGACGTCTTCGTTTCTTTTACAGTGTGTCCTCTGCGCAGACGTAGATCGTCTCTAAGATAGAGGAGGAAAACTATCCGTGAGGAGGACCCCCTGTAGAAATGTGGCTCCCCCGTCACACAGCACTGCTCTGCGGTCAGTTTGGAGGCTTCTCCCGGCTTCCTCCGTGTGTAGTCGGCCGCTCTCAGACCGCTGCTGCTCCGCCCCCGAGGAGGTTTTTCGCGGCAAAATCAAGTGTGGACACACCGACAGACAGTGACACCGAGAACAGGTGAAACTACAAACTTTACTTCTTACATGGTTAGTTTGTACTCATGTGAGTCACTGTTTGTGATGGCAGTTAGCTGTGCGCCATGTTTAATGCGAGTTCAGAAGCTGTTAGCTTTAATGTGTTGATGTGATGCTGGAGAGTTAGCTGTCAGCTAATGATGTAGCTAACTAGCTGTTAGCTTTAATGTGTTGATGTGATGCTGGAGAGTTAGCTGTCAGCTAATGATGTAGCTAACTAGCTGTTAGCTTTAATGTGTTGAAGTGATGCTGGAGAGTTAGCTGTCAGCTAATGATGTAGCTAACTAGCTGTTAGCTTTAATGTGTTGAAGTGATGCTGGAGAGTTAGCTGTCAGCTAATGATGTAGCTAACTAGCTGTTAGCTTTAATGTGTTGAAGTGATGCTGGAGAGTTAGCTGTCAGCTAATGATGTAGCAACTAGCTGTTAGATTTAATGTG
>NW_021167006.1:65000-97500 GCF_900634415.1 Cottoperca gobio | reverse complement strand
CAAACTTTTTTATTTTAAACACAGTAAGATAAATTAAAATGGAAAATATAATAAATAAAAACAATTATAAAATTATATTAAAAAAATATTAATTAATTAAAAAAATTATATTAAAAAAATAATAAATTACTCACTATTTTAATTACATTTTATAATAGTTTTTACCCTATCCTTCGGGTTATGGGGGGGAAAACTCTGACTGTTGTTTGTGCCTATGCCCCAAACCGCAGTTCGGAGTATTCGGCCTTCTTGGAGACCCTGAATGGAGCCCTGCAGGGGGACTCCAGTAGGGGACTCCGTAGTCTTGCTGGGAGACTTCAACGCACACGTGGGAAACGATGGAGACACCTGGAGAGGCGTGATTGGGAGGAAGGGCCTCCCTGATCTAAACCCGAACGGTCGTTTGTTGTTGGAGTTCTGTGCTAGTCATGGAATGGCCATAACAAACACCATGTTCGAACATAAGGATGCTCATAAGTGCACGTGGTACCAGAGCACCCTAGGCCAAAGGTCAATGATCGATTTTGTAATCGTATCATCTGATCTGAGGCCGCATGTTTTCGACACTCGGGTGAAGAGAGGGGCGGAGCTGTCGACTGATCACCATCTGGTGGTGAGTTGGATCAAGGGGTGGGGGAAGACTCTGGAGAGACCTGGTAAACCCAAACGGGTAGTGCGGGTGAACTGGGAACGTCTGGAGGAAGCCCCTGTCCTGGGGATCTTCAACTCACACCTCCGGCGGAGCTTTTCAGACATCCCTGTGGAGGTTGGGGGCATTGAACCTGAGAGGGCGATGTTCAAAACCTCTATTGCTGAAGCTGTGGTGATGAGCTGTGGTCTCAAGGTCTTAGGTGCCTCAAGGGGCGGTAACCCTCGAACACTGTGGTGGACCCCGGTGGTCAGGGAAGCCGTCCGACTGAAGGAGTCCTTCCAAGTTATGATATCCGGGAGGACTCCGGAAACAGTTGCAGGGTACCGAAGTACTAGAAGGGCGACAGCCTCTACCATGCCAGAGGCAATGCAGCGGGTGTGGGAGAAGTTCGGAGAAGCTATGGAGGACTTTCGGTTGGCACCAAGGTGCTTCTGGAAAACCATCCGGCACCTCAGGAGGGCGAAGCGAGGAACCATCCAAGCTGTGTACAGCAAGGGTGGGACCCTGCTGACTTTGACTGAGAAGGTTATCGGCCGGTGGAAGGAGAACTTTGAGGAACTTCTGAATCCGACTAACACACCCTCTATGGTAGAGGCAGAGCTGGAAGCTGATGGGGGATTATCGTCAATTTCCCTGAAGGAAGTCACTGAGGTAGTCAAACAACTCCACAGTGGCAAAGCCGCAGGGGTTGATGAGATCCGTCCAAAAATGCTGAAGGCTTTGGGTGTTGAGGGGTTGTCTTGGTTGACACGCCTCATCAACATTACGTGGAAGTCTGGGACAGTGCCTAGGGGGTGGCAGACCGGGGTGGTAGTTCCCCTATTCAAAAAGGGGGACCAGAGAGTATGTGCCAACTACAGGGGTATCACACTTCTCAGCCTCCCTGGTAAAGTCTACTCCAAGGTACTGTAAAGGAGGGTTCGGCCGCTAGTCGAACCTCTGATTGAAAAGGAACAATGCCTTTTGTGGTCGTGGAACAACGGACCAACTCTTCACTCTCGCAAGGATCCTGGAGGGGGCCTGGGAGTACGCCCATCCGGTCTACATGTGTTTTGTGGGTCCCCCGGGTGATACTGTGGGAGGTGCTGCAGGAGTATGGGGTGAGGGGGTCACTTCTGAGGGCCATCCAATCCTTGTACGCCCAAAGCAAGAGTTGTGTCCGGATACTCGGCAGTAAGTCGGACTCGTTCCCAGTGAATGTTGGCCTCCGCCAGGGCTGCACTTTATCACCAATCCTGTTCGTGATTTTCATGGATAGGATATCGAGGCGTAGTCGTGGAGGAGAGGGGTTGCAGTTCGGTGACCTGAGGATCTCATCGCTGCTCTTTGCAGATGATGTGGTCCTTATGGCATCATCGGTCTGTGACCTTCAACAGTTACTGAATCGGTTCGCAGCCGAGTGTGAAGCGGTTGGGATGAGGATCAGCACCTCAAAATCTGAGGCCATGGCTCTCAGCAGGAAACCGCTGGATTGCCTACTCCGGGTAGGGAATGAACCCTTACCCCAAGTGAAGGAGTTCAAGTACCTCGGGGTCTTGTTCGCGAGTGAGGGGACGATGGAGTGAGAGATTGGCCGGAGAATTGGAGCAGCGGGGGCAGTATTACATTCGCTTTACCGTACCGTTGTGACGAAAAGAGAGATGAGCCAGAAGGCAAAGCTCTCGATCTTCCGGGCGATCTTCGTTCCTACCCTCACCTATGCTCATGAAGGCTGGGGCATGACCGAAAGAACGAGATCACGGGTATAAGCGGCCGAAATGGGTTTTCTCAGACGGGTGGCTGGCGTCTCCCTTAGAGATAGGGTGAGAAGCTCAGCCATCCGTGAGAGACTCGGAGTAGAGCCGCTGCTCCTTTACGTTGAAAGGAGCCAGTTGAGGTGGTTCGGGCATCTAGTAAGGATGCCACCTGGGCACCTCCCTAGGGAGGTGTTCCAGGCACGTCCAGCTGGGAGGAGACCCCGGGGAAGACCCAGGACTCGGTGGAGAGATTATATCTCCTCACTGGGAACGCCTCGGATCCCCCAGTCGGAGCTGGAGGATGTGGCCCAGAGAAGGGAAGATTGGGGTTCCTTACTGGAGCTGCTGCCCCCGCGACCCGACCCCGGATAAGCGGTAGACGATGGATGGATGGATAATATATAATATAATGTATAATGTATAATATATAATGTATAATGTATAATATATAATGTATAATATATAATGTATAATGTATAATATATAATATATAATGTATAATATATAATGTATAACGTATAATATAATATATAATGTATAATATATAATATAATGTATAATATAATATATAATGTATAATATAATATAATGTATAATGTATAATATATAATGTATAATATAATATGTAATGTATAATAATGTATAATATATATATAATGTATAATATAATATATAATGTATAATATAATATATAATGTATAATATAATATATAATGTATAATATATAATATATAATATAATGTATAATATATAATGTATAATATAATATATAATGTATAATATATAATATATAATATAATGTATAATATATAATGTATAATATAATGTATAATGTTTGCACAGAATTAGAAACATTTTAAAAATATATTAATTTAGATTAATTCAATATTTAAAAAACTATTTTCATATTTAATTATTTCCTAATATTTTTCTTTTTGGTTAACATTTCTTTTTGTTTTTATTTATTTCCCTATTTAATTTTTTGTACATATATTTTATTTCTGTATATTTTCCACCATATGTAAATGTTGAGACGTCATTGAACACTTTGTTTTCAAATGAACTGGCACCTTTATTTCTCTTCACTTTTATTTCTACATTTATTTTGTATTTATCCTAATGGCAGCGTCCTCCACCTGTTACACTCATGGTGGAAGAAACGTCATGACTTATAAAGTTATAAATTAAACTCTAAACAAGAACAACTGAAACAATTAGTGCAGTGACAGGAAATTAATTGGAAAACATTTTGATAATTGTTCATGCAAAAACATTTCATGGTTCCAGATTTGATGCTTTTCCTTTGAATAATGTTCATTTAAACTTTCACTATTTTTACAAACCAGACAATCAATGGATTATAAAATAATAATCAGATTAATCCATAATAAAATAATCTTTAGTTGAAGTTAAAATGAGCTCAACAAACAGTAAAATCTGCTTTTACATTAATGCACGAGTGATATTAATGTAATGATATAAAACATTTCCCTGCAGATGAAACAGGTCTGATGATCAAGACGTTTTATTTATCCAACAAGCTTTAATTAAAAGTCTTTTGAGTCTTTTCAGAAAAACAAACTGTCCTCAGGTATTAAAGAGGTTCAGCCGGATGTCACCGCTCAGTTTTCGTGACCCATTAATGTGTTTATTTGTGAATGGAGACGACTGAGCAGCCTGAAGGACGTCAGTGGGGAGAAAAGCCCTCGTGCGTCAAACAGAGAAAAGAGAAATACTCAAAGATACTTCCAGACAAAGTTTGAACTCTTAAACCCACACAGACAGAAAACACTACATAATTAAAGCATTTAATAGCATACCAATATACTTTGTATAAATGAAAACACTTTTTGGATGAACAGAACTCGCACAGACGAGAAGCACATCAGCGTGTTTAAATAGTGTTTCGTGACAAGTCATGTGTTTGTGAAGTAGTGAGAATACAGGATACATGAGACTTGGATTATACTGCCAGAGCTGGGATCAAACCAAGAAAGAACAAGCAAATAAATCAGGTGGAAAACTAGAAAAAAATCAGGTAAACCTCAGGTAAAACTCAGGTAAACCTCAGGTAAACCTCAGGTAAACCTCAGGTAAACCTCAGGTAAAACTCAGGTAAACCTCAGGTAAGTAAACCTCAGGTAAACCTCAGGTAAACCTCAGGTAAACCTCAGGTAAACCTCAGGTAAAACTCAGGTAAAAACCTCAGGTAAAACTCAGGTAAACCTCAGGTAAAACTCAGGTAAAACCTCAGGTAAAACTCAGGTAAACCTCAGGTAAAACTCAGGTAAACCTCAGGTAAAACTCAGGTAAAACACAGGTAAAACTCAGGTAAACCTCAGGTAAACCTCAGGTAAAACTCAGGTAAAGTAAACCTCAGGTAAACCTCAGGTAAAACTCAGGTTAAACCTCAGGTAAAGTAAAACTCAGCTAAACCTCAGGTAAACCTCAGGTAAACCTCAGGTAAACCTCAGGTAAAGTAAAACTCAGCTAAACCTCAGGTAAACCTCAGGTAAAACTCAGGTAAAACTCAGGTAAAACTCAGGTAAACCTCAGGTAAAGTAAAACTCAGCTAAACCTCAGGTAAACCTCAGGTAAACCTCAGGTAAAACTCAGCTAAACCTCAGGTAAACCTCAGGTAAAACTCAGGTAAAACTCAGGTAAAACTCAGGTAAAGTAAAACTCAGGTAAACCTCAGGTAAACCTCAGGTAAAGTAAAACTCAGCTAAACCTCAGGTAAATCACAAAACAAATCTGGTAAAAAACAGGTGAATTACTGTTTAATGTTCGCATTAACAGTGTCAACAGGCAACACGCGGCGTGACTGATGGAGAACTTCCTCCACTGCTGGTTAAAACCACATAAACTTAATTGAAAACTTCCATCACAATCATAGGACGTAAAACTTGTCAGGTATTTATATTAGAAAATGAATAAATTAATGAATTAAATCAGTTTTAGTTAAAATCACAAAGAAATGTATCTTTAATATCAGCATGCGAGAAAAAGAAAATGGAGGACTTTTAATATTCGAAAAGGCTTTTTTATTATTATTCTTTTTAAAAGGAAAACACAGTAAAACTGAAGTCAGCAGTTAGTTTGATGAATGAATACTATTTGTAGATTTTTGGCATTTATTTATATACTTTGGCGTTGTGTATATCTGTACATTTATATTTTCACTGCAACACAACAACTTCCCTCGAGATAAATAAAGTTGTATCTTATTTTCTGACACAAACCTGCTTCGCTTCCTGTCTGCTGCAGAGCTGCGGCGCCCTCTGCAGGACTGAAGGAGCCGTTTCAGCTTCGCATCTAAATCTGCTGAAAGCCTTCATCAGCTGATCAGGAAACGTCCTGAACTTGTTTCTGACACAATCTGCAGGCAAAACGTTAGTTTTTATTATTATTTATATTATATTATCATTAACTGTATTGGAACTAAACAACCATCTGATTTATAAGAGACGGACGCAGCAGCAATTAAATAAAATATTTCTTTACACAATTTCCGCAGCGTGTAATTTTTGTTACTTTTTAAATATTATTATTTTAAGTCTCCTGAAATGCATAAAAAACATTTCTTAACTTTATTTTGAAAAGCGTTCCCTAAATAAAGTCCATTATTATTCCTTTATAAGGATTTCAGCAGCGTCAGGATCTGTATTCTGTATTTTGGGATTTACATTTTTAATTTCAGGCTGATGACTGACTGTCTAGTTACCATGGCAACCGCCCACCTGCGGGAGATTAGAACCCGTTTGAACGCGTTTCCCTCCGCGGTGCGTTCAGGGGTCCACGCCGTGTAGATAGAAGGGCTGTCCCTCTGTCCTGTTACAGTTGCTCCATTACAGAATAAAATATATTAGAAGTTAGAGGAAAAATGTGCACATTTTACTACAATATATATATAAATAGATAATATTCCAATCTATACAACAGTGAAATGTTATTAATATTAAAAATGGCAGCTATTAAGTAAAATAAAATATTTATTTCTAATTATTAGTTCTGTTTCGATTGTCATGTTTTACATTGAAGGATATAATATAATATATAATATATAATATGATATAATAATATAAATAATAATATAAATAATAATATAATACAAATAATAATATAAATAAAATATAAATAATGATAATATAATAAAAAATATATATATAATAATAATAATATAATAATATAATAATAAAATAATAATAATAATAATAGAATATAAATAATAATAATATAATAATATTAGTGCAGCCTCGTCTGTATCTGACTCTGTGCAGATACTTTAAGCTTTAAACACTTTAAAGATTAATGCAGAATAAAAAAGCTGCGCAGAAACAAACTTTGTGCTGCAACAAGCGAACACACATAAACCAGTTTCAGTTCATTTATTTAGAAAAGTCAAAAACCTAAATACAAAGTTAATATCAGGTTCATTATTATTATTAGTGCAACAAGATGTAAACAGTCACTGTTCTGTTATACTCACTGTTACAATACTGATCTCTGTGTTTTATTCTGATTAGTCTCCGGCTCTCTGTCTCCAGAGGTGCGTTTGTTTTAAGTCTCTTTGTGTCCCTTCAGTAACAGATCCACGTACGCCCCCGTCACCAGACTCTCCTGGGAAACACCGAGCTTCTCCATCAGACCCTCGGCCACCTTTATAACGAATACACAAAACAGATCAAATAAAACTGTTTGAAAACACAAAGTTAGTGTTTCTGTTATTCGTGTGATGCACATCCTGAAATATCTGGTGCAGATTCTTTAATCGCAGCCGACGCAGGAGACATTTGGAAAAGACCGAAAAGGAATTGACGCAGTAGATCAAATTAAAACATTAGATTATTATCATTTTAATCACATTTTAGTATATTTATTATCCAACACGACCTGCACGTTCTGCAGCGGCATACATTCAGAACTTTCTGATTCATTTCTAAAGTTCAGACCAACCTGCTGTCCGTCTTCAACAGTCTGCTCTGGACGCATCACCACCTGAAACACAACACACACACACACACACACACACACACACACACACACACACACACACACACACACACACACACACACACACACACACACACACACACACACACACACACACACACACACACACACACACACACAACAACACACACACACACTGTATTCAGTCGATCTCTTTACTTTCACTCGCACTTGTTGTTTTTCTTTCTGCTCCACTTTCAAATACGTCAACAACACAAAGTGTCGTGCAGACGATCATCGAGAACCGCTTTCAAATGTCCGATGCATCAGAATTATAAATTACTTTTATTGATGACTTCCTTTACAGCGCAAAAACTCTGCGTCCGACGTCAAACTGGACTTGCAACAAGAAGGCGTCACGAGAGGTTTATATCATATTATTTTATTCCCATTAACAAGAAGTATTGTCATTTTTTTAAATATTAGTAAATATATATATTTACAGGTTGATGAAATAAACAAATATAAAACAGTAAGTGATTTAATCTGATGAATAACTTTATGATGTTGTGAAATACGTCTTCATTAGAAACCTCAATAGAAGCTTTGAATGTAAAATAAAAAGACATTTAAACTTAATATATACAGACTATAATATTTAAGCCTGTGAAAACACAAAGTGTTTAGCCGTCTTAAAATAAATAATATTCAATGTATAATTATAAAATATAAAGGAAAGCAGCAAATCGTCGCATTTAAGAGGTGAAACCAAAATATATATATTTCTGCTTTGTGAAGGACTTACGTGTGTGTGTGTGTGTGTGTGTGTGTGTGTGTGTGTGTACCTCCAGCTCCATGTAGTTTCCCAGTCCCTCCACTGCGTCCAGGTGAACTCTGGTCTGACCAATCAGAAACAGCAGTCGCTCCTTCCGCACCTCACCTTTAACCCCGAGGGCGTCTGACAGCACAGTCTACACACACACACACACACACACACACACACACACACACACACACACACACACACACACACACACACACACACACACACACACACACAGTTATTAACCTTAATAGATAGCGGTATATATAATTGCAGAAACACTTGTGGTGTTTTACCCGGAGGCTGGGCGGGTCGCTGGTTGGACTGATGGAGTAACGGGAGAGTTTGGGTCCATCGGTGTCCGGACGCTCGTAGAAGATCAGCTGACCGGACTCGTTCTAACAAACAAAAAACAGTGAGACGGTTTTATACCTGCTACAACATGAGTTTGTATCTTATGTCATTTCTATTCAGTCACTTAATGTTTTTATATTATGATTATTTATCTATTTTTATCAATTGTATTTCTAATTTCTAATAACTGTGTTTCGTTTTTAGCTTTCTTTTTTATCTCACACACACACACACACACACACACACACACACACACACACACACACACACACACCATGAAGTCCCGCAGCTTTAGTCGTCCTTGGCTGCAGTTGAAGAACGTGTCGTGCTGTCTGATGATCGTGCCCTCTGATTGGCTGAGCTTGGCAGCCTTCTTGGCAAACTGTGTCGGGTCGCTCACTTTGGCTTTTATCTCCACGTTGGACGGCATGTTTCTACTGAGCATGTGCAGAACAGAGGGAGAACAGGAAGTCAGAGAGGTGATTAAAACTTTTTATTTATTTATTAAAAGTTAAGATAAAACTTGATCCCAGCAGGACATCATTGAATTAAAATCCACCTTTGCCTGCTGAAACTTTAAAGTGATGAACTCATTAATGCATCAACAATAATATAATATATATTATTCTGAAATGGGCCATTCTGCATCATGAGTACCGGTGAAGGAAGAAGTATTCAGATCTTTAAAGTAAAAGCAGTAATACCACAGTGTAAACATACTGCATGCAAAATAAATAAAAGTGCAAACGTATTAGAGTCAAAAGACATTACACATTACAGCCGGCAATAATCAGCTAATATCTTTACAAACTTTGAAAGTTTAATTCACACGTACAAAGTGAAGCATCAAAATATAATATAACTAACAAAAATAAAAGTACTCATTATGCAGAATGGCCCTTTTCAAAAACAATTATATTACTGTATTATAATTATTGATGCATTAATATTATTATTTTTAATAGTATTTAATTATTTTGTAATGTATTTAATTATTTATTATTATATAATGTTGCAGCTGGTAAAGGTGGAGTTTATTGTAATTACTTTATATACTGTTGGGTAGTTTTATCTATAATAATAATACATTTATTATTGATTGTATTGTATTGTACTGTAAAGTATCTAAAGTTGTAAAATAAGTGTAGTGGAGTAAAATACACAATATCTCCCTCTGAGTGGAGTAGAAGTATAAAGTAGCATAAAATAGAAATAACATTACTCAAGTAAAGTATCTCAAACCTGTAAGTACAGTACTTGATTACTTTTGCTTCATATCATTTTTAATGCAGTACTTTTAGCTGTAACAGAGTATTTGTACACTGTAGTATTAGTACTTTTACCTAGCGTTAGCATAAACATTAATAACAGCTAGTTAGCTACATCATTAGCTGACAGCTAACTCTCCAGCATCACATCAACACATTAAAGCTAACAGCTAGTTAGCTACATCATTAGCTGACAGCTAACTCTCCAGCATCACTTCAACACATTAAAGCTAACAGCTAGTTAGCTACATCATTAGCTGACAGCTAACTCTCCAGCATCACATCAACACATTAAAGCTAACAGCTAGTTAGCTACATCATTAGCTGACAGCTAACTCTCCAGCATCACATCAACACATTAAAGCTAACAGCTTCTGAACTCGCATTAAACATGGCGCACAGCTAACTGCCATCACAAACAGTGACTCACATGAGTACAAACTAACCATGTAAGAAGTAAAGTTTGTAGTTTCACCTGTTCTCGGTGTCACTGTCTGTCGGTGTGTCCACACTTGATTTTGCCGCGAAAAACCTCCTCGGGGGCGGAGCAGCAGCGGTCTGAGAGCGGCCGACTACACACGGAGGAAGCCGGGAGAAGCCTCCAAACTGACCGCAGAGCAGTGCTGTGTGACGGGGGAGCCACATTTCTACAGGGGGTCCTCCTCACGGATAGTTTTCCTCCTCTATCTTAGAGACGATCTACGTCTGCGCAGAGGACACACTGTAAAAGAAACGAAGACGTCTCACTCCGCACTTAAAGTGACAGCAGCCGTCATGGCTGACTTAAAGGAATACTCCACCTAAAATGTATCTTTTCAAACACACGTGATTTACTCATGCAATATCTCTCTTATTAATTATTTATTAATATGCATAAAAAATAAGTATACGTTTATGTTATTTTTCATTGTATTTATATCTTTCTATATTCATTATGATTTTGTATTTCTTGGTTTATTTTTATGTCAATTTAATTGAGTTATTTTTATTATTTAGTTCTTTCTTTTGTTTTTTATTTGTGTTGTTATTATTTTTTGGGGAGCCACATTTTTACAGGGGGGTCCTCCTCATGAATGATCCTCCTTAACGCTGTCAGAGACGATCTACGTCTGCGCAGAGGACACACTGTAAAAAAGAAGACATCTCACTCCGCTCAATTTCTGCTGCACTAAAAGTAACAGCAGCCATCATGGCTGACCTAAAGGATAACTCCACCTAAAATCTATCTTTTGAGCATCAAACACACGTGGTTTAATTATGCAATAGCACTGAATTATTTATTGTGTATTTCTTTTGTTTCTTGGTTTATTTTCATGTTGAAAAGAAAGAGATATCTAAAATCCCCTCTGTAAAATCCTTTGACTTTGAACCTGCTTCATCCAAACTTCACTTTTATATCTGGAAATGTAGCAAATTAGCATAAATGTAATAAGATAATGCATAATTTGCATATTTTAACATAACATTTCAGAAAACTAGTAATACAAAATATTATTGTGTTGATGTCAGGAATGAACTGGAGAAGTGTCCTGCTGATATCTGTTAAACATTATTACCTTTACAGCTGCTCTTAATTCATGCTCCTGTGTCTGTGATTGGTCGGTTTATCTCTGACATTAACTGGTATGACTGCACGTTGTCACCCAGCGTTCTGTTTATACATGTTTACCTCCTCTTACATCTATGCCAACACACACACAAACACACAAACACACACACACAGTTGAAACATGACTACATTTAGCTCGCCGGCTCATCAATACAACTCTGGATGTGTGCGTGTGCGTGTGTGTGTGCGTGTGTGTGTGTGTGTGTGTGTGCTGCCTGGCATTACTGGGCAACTGGACAGCATCATGGTGGGAGAAAGAGAGCGCATCAGAGAGAGAGGGGGGGGGGGGTGAGTGGTCGGTTTGCATTTGGCAAAAACAAATCGGGGAAGAAGAAGCATCGCTGAGGAGAGACAAAGACGTCTGTGAGTTTTCTGTGAGTAAAATACTTTGAAAATAACAACTTAATTATTCTTTAGATTCATAACAGCAGCTGTAATGTAATGAGAGACTGTCTGTCTGTCTGTCTGTCTGTCTGCCTGTCTGCCTGTCTGCCTGCCTGTCTGTCTGTCTGCCTGCCTGTCTGTCTGCCTGTCTGTCTGTCTGTCTGCCTGTCTGTCTGTCTGTCTGTCTGTCTGTCTGCCTGCCTGTCTGTCTGCCTGTCTGTCTGTCTGCCTGTCTGCCTGTCTGTGTGTCAGGGGGTCTCAGGATGACCGTCACATATTCCAGTAAAGTCGCCAACGCCTCCTTCTTCAGTTTCCACCGGCTGCTGCTGCGTTGGAGGGGAAGCATCTACAAGCTGCTGTACCGAGAGTTCATCCTGTTCGTCCTGCTCTACAGCGTGCTGAGCGTCGTGTACAGGTCTCACACACACACACACACACACACACACACACACACACACACAGTCTGGTGATATTCTACGTTTTCTTTTGTCATCAAATCCCAACCACTGTATCCACTGACACAGTGGTTCTCAACCCCGGGGTCGGGACCCCCAAAGGGCTCGCTGGAACATTGCTTGGGGTCGCCTGATGGTTGTGGAGAAAAAGTAAAATAACATACAAACACCAGCTTCAGGATTTGTAAGCGTAGATGCAGAAGAAGAAGCGAGCGTTCGGCTACAGACGAAGTGTCTCATGAGTCTGAACTGCTGAATCTTCTGTTTCGTGTTAATTATTTACCTGTTCTCCGGCTACAGTGTTTCCTGTTCATGTGTATCGTTAGTTATTGCACTTATTTTGCAAAAAAGGAAAATAAAATGTTTGTGATTTCCGAAAGCCTTTGAACTGTCAGCGTGACAGACTAATGAGTTTCATTGTAATTTAAATCTGTATATGTTCCATGTGTGTGTAGCGTGTGTGTGCAGGTGCAGCGTGTGTGTGCAGCGTGTGTGTGCAGGTGCAGCGTGTGTGTGCAGCGTGTGTGTGCAGCTTGTGTGTGCAGGTGCAGCGTGTGTGTGCAGCGTGTGTGTGCAGGTGCAGCGTGTGTGTGCAGCGTGTGTGTGCAGCGTGTGTGTGTGCAGCGTGTGTGTGCAGCGTGTGTGTGCAGCGTGTGTGTGCAGGTGCAGTGTGTGTGCAGCGTGTGTGTGCAGCGTGTGTGTGCAGCGTGTGTGTGCAGCGTGTGTGTGCAGCGTGTGTGTGCAGTGTGTGTGCAGCGTGTGTGTGCAGAGTGTGTGTGCAGTGTGTGTGCAGCCCTGTTCAGTTGAAGTGTCATTAAGTGTAAAGTAGGTGTGTGTTCTGTGCTGCAGGCTCGTCCTCTCAGACCCACAGAAGAGGTTGTTCGAGAAACTTTCCATGTACTGTGATAAATACGCGGAGCAGATCCCCGTCACCTTCGTCCTCGGTACGTCTTCCCGCTCACGACGCTCATACCTCGCTCTTTAGGACTGAAACATCTCAGGAGCCACGCTGTAGCTTCACCGCTGGTGTTCATGAAGGAACGTCTGCAGTGAAACGTTACCTGCTCAACAAACGATGACATAAATATAAAAGATGTTTCTTCATTGTGGTTCACGTCAAATTCAAGGACTGACAGATGTGTGTTATTATTATTATTATTATTATTATTATTATTATTATTATTATTATTATTATTATTATTATTATTATTATTATCATTATTATTATTATTATTATTATTATTATTATTATTATTATTATTATTATTATTATTATTATTATTATTTTATTATTATTATTATTATTATTATTATTATTATTATTATTATTATTATTATTATTATTATTATTATTATTATTATTATTATTATTATTATTATTATTATTATTATTATTATTATTATTATTATTATTATTATTTTTATTATTATTATTCAGAGGAACTGGAAGAACACGTTTGTTGTTGAGATTAATTCATTTTTAATTTTTGACCTTTTTAAAAACAGACTTTATTGATTTTTCACAGAAAAGATTCAAATTTAAAAGCACAAAAGAAAAATAACCTTCAAAATATTATTTAAATATAATGAAGAGTAAAGAACAGCTGTAGGGTTAGGAGAGACAGACAGGCAGGCAGGCAGAGAGAGACAGACAGGCAGAGAGAGAGAGAGAGAGAGAGAGAGAGAGAGACAGACAGGCAGAGAGAGAGACAGGCAGGCAGAGAGACAGAGAAAGACAGACAGACAGAGAGACAGAGAAAGACAGACAGGCAGAGAGACAGGCAGACAGCAGAAAGAGACAGAGAGAGACAGACAGGCAGGCAGAGAGAGAGACAGACATGCAGGCTGAGAGACAGAGAGAGACAGACAGACAGGAAGGCAGAGACAGAGAGAGACAGACAGGCAGGCAGAGAGAGAGACAGACATGCAGGCAGAGAGACAGAGAGAGAGACAGACAGACAGGCAGGCAGAGAGAGAGAGAGACAGACAGAGAGACAGGCAGACAGCAGAAAGAGACAGAGAGGGCGACAGGCAGACAGACAGGTATTGTGTTGCCTCATTAGCGTGCTAATGGAAACAGATCATTAACAGAAAGACTAAAAGCAGGAAGTGTTTGAGTGTCTGACCTCTGATCCAGAGAACATGTTGTTTCTGCTGCTGTTGGTTCTCAGTGAGTTTCCGATACTGTGCAATAAAAACGCAGATAGAAATAGACGCGTTACTATTATATGGAACAACAGGGGACTTTATTAAAATGATGATGTACACTTGAAATCGAAAGTGTAATATTTGAGCATAACTCATTAAGTTGTATTTATATGGCTTTAACTTGAACTAAACTAATATTCACGTGTTTCAGGTTTCTACGTGACTCTGGTGGTGAATCGATGGTGGAATCAGTTTGTTAATCTGCCGTGGCCGGACCGCCTCATGTTCCTCATCTCCAGGTACAAACTGTAAGAAACAAACATCTTCAGTTATTCACATTCTGTGTGTTCGGCCAGAATGGCTTTTGTAGTGATGGTGAACGGGGCGTTGTTCGTCGGGGTCATCAGTCACAATGAAGATTGCCTCGACCTGCACGAGTGCGTGTTTAAAACTTTCTTCCCTTCTCTTTTTGTTACGAGTCAGGCGTGACGGCAAAATCAGGGAAACACCATCGGTTGCTTTCCTGATTTAAACGCAGATAATCTCTACAACGTTGTCATTCCCAGTTCGATCCTTTAGCAACGTTTTTCAACGTGTAGCGTTCAACACGTGGTTAACGTTGTGAATTAAAACAAAACGTTAAGTTAAGTATGTTTTTGTTACGTAATTCTTGTTACGTACGTAAATTAAGTACTTTACCTTTCTTTAAGTTTCCGATAAACTTCGACACGTCGTAAACTACCTGGTTAGGTTCAGGGAAAGATCATAATTTGGGGTAAAAATATGTGTTTGTTACGTCATTTTTTAGATTTCGTACGTAAAATAAGTTAATTTACGTACGTAACTTAAAATAAGTCAACGGACACGGGACATGTGTCCTTCGGGGTGAAAGTCCTGTGTTTTTTTTATCCTATCCTCGACCCCGACCTCCACACGTGGACTTTGTGGCTCTTTATACGACATCACCTTACGACGGTCACTAGAGACGATTGACATGTTTGGAGTGAGAACGCTGACGAGACGATGCTTAGCAATCTAAAGAATTGATGCTTCCAGCAAAGTCGGTAGCTCCTCCCTGCAGAGTGCATGATTCATACTCCTGTTTCCTCTGCCTCCTCCAGCTGTGTTCAGGGTAAAGACGAATATGGCCGCCTGCTGCGCCGGACGTTAGTGCGTTACGTTAACCTGACGTCGCTGCTCATCTTCCGCTCCGTCAGCACCGCCGTCTGCAAACGCTTCCCCACCATGGACCACGTGGTCGAGGCAGGTGAGAGGGTTTGGGTGTGTGAACAGTTTCCTGTTCGATTGGTAAAATATTTAGTTACTAATCTGGAAACATTATTACAGATGCAGGAATGAGTTTAGTATTTGTATAAAGTCTGTGGTTCACACAAGCTTCAGCCATTTTCACATTTTCTATGACATAAAATACGTCAGTAAATACTCAAGTGGTGAATTTTATAGTTCGTTTATAACCTTTAACGTTCGCTTTTTACTTCTGCCGATGGCATTTATGCTCATAAAAATGTCTTTTGTGAAGATTATCACACAGAGTTTATTTTCAATAATCCAATGAAAAGTCCCGTTGGCTTTTTGTCTTATTTACGTGTCGGCCTAAAACAGCCCTTTATTGTGCAGCTACAGTATCCAGTATTTGTCCGACGCATACAGCATTTATATATTTATGTTTTGTGTGTAACTGAAATGAAATAAAGGTCAGATTCCGCTCGTTCTCGGCTGCTCTTCTTCCTTCCTGTCAGCGTCTGATTCGACCCAGTTAATGGCTCGTTATGGGCCAATTAAAGCAGGACTGAGAGAGATGATGAGCGGTGTCGTTCTTCATGCGTTGTGTAGAGTCAAAGCACTCAGACTGCAACACAACAAAGTCTGTCTGTGTGTGTAAGATCTCCAAAAAGCTAACGTGGTAAAAGTGAGATGACAGAGCCAAGAAGAAGATTCGGGAATATTAGCTCAAGGTTTCTACTTTTGCAACAAAATCCTTTTTCATTGTTTTTCTGAGAAACTCATGAAAAGTTGACTTTTTAGAGACACGTGATTCAAACAGGACAAAATACTGCACACATCAATGTAACACACACATTAATGTAACACACACATTAATGTAACACACACATCAATGTAACACACACATTAATGTAACACACACATTAATGTAACACACACATCAATGTAACACACACATTAATGTAACACACACATTAATGTAACACACACATTAATGTAACACACACATCAATGTAACACACACATTAATGTAACACACACATTAATGTAACACACACATTAATGTAACACACACATCAATGTAACACACACATTAATGTAACACACACATTAATGTAACACACACATCAATGTAACACACACATTAATGTAACACACACATTAATGTAACACACACATCAATGTAACACACACATTAATGTAACACACACATTAATGTAACACACACATCAATGTAACACACACATTAATGTAACACACACATTAATGTAACACACACATTAATGTAACACACACATCAATGTAACACACACATTAATGTAACACACACATTAATGTAACACACACATTAATGTAACAGGAACATGTAACACACACATTAATGTAGCAGGAACATGTAACACACACATTAATGTAACAGGAACATGTAACACACACATTAATGTAACGGGAACATGTAACACACACATTAATGTAACGGGAACATGTAACACACACACTAATGCAACAGGAACATGTAACACACACATTAATGTAACACACACATCAATGTAACACACACATTAATGTAACACACACATCAATGTAACACACACATTAATGTAACAGGAACATGTAACACACACATTAATGTAACAGGAACATGTAACACACACATTAATGCAACAGGAACATGTAACACACACATTAATGTAACAGGAACATGTAACACACACATTAATGCAACAGGAACATGTAACACACATTAATGTAACAGGAACATGTAACACACACATTAATGTAGCAGGAACATGTAACACACACATCAATGTAACACACACAGTAATGTAACACACACATTAATGTAACACACACATCAATGTAACACACACATTAATGTAACACACACATTAATGTAACACACACATCAATGTAACACACACATTAATGTAACACACACATTAATGTAACACACACATTAATGTAACACACACCCACATTAATGTAACACACACATTAATGTAACACCATTATGTAACACACACATCAATGTAACACACACATTAATGTAACACACACATTAATGTAACACACACATCAATGTAACACACACATTAATGTAACACACACATTAATGTAACACACACATTAATGTAACACACACATCAATGTAACACACACATTAATGTAACACACACATTAATGTAACACACACATTAATGTAACACACACATCAATGTAACACACACATTAATGTAACACACACATTAATGTAACACACACATCAATGTAACACACACATTAATGTAACAGGAACATGTAACACACACATTAATGTAACGGGAACATGTAACACACACATTAATGTAACGGGAACATGTAACACACACACTAATGCAACAGGAACATGTAACACACACATTAATGTAACACACACATCAATGTAACACACACATTAATGTAACACACACATCAATGTAACACACACATTAATGTAACAGGAACATGTAACACACACATTAATGTAACAGGAACATGTAACACACACATTAATGCAACAGGAACATGTAACACACACATTAATGTAACAGGAACATGTAACACACACATTAATGTAACAGGAACATGTAACACACACATTAATGCAACAGGAACATGTAACACACATTAATGTAACAGGAACATGTAACACACACATTAATGCAACAGGAACATGTAACACACACATTAATGTAACAGGAACATGTAACACACACATTAATGTAACAGGAACATGTAACACACACATTAATGTAACAGGAACATGTAACACACACATTAATGTAACAGGAACATGTAACACACACATTAATGTAACAGGAACATGTAACACACATTAATGTAACATGAACATGTAACACACACATTAATGTAGCAGGAACATGTAACACACACATTAATGTAACAGGAACATGTAACACACACATTAATGTAACAGGAACATGTAACACACACATTAATGCAACAGGAACATGTAACACACACATTAATGTAACAGGAACATGTAACACACACATTAATGTAACAGGAACATGTAACACACACATTAATGTAACAGGAACATGTAACACACACATTAATGCAACAGGAACATGTAACACACACATTAATGTAACAGGAACATGTAACACACACATTAATGTAACGGGAACATGTAACACACACATTAATGTAACAGGAACATGTAACACACACATTAATGCAACAGGAACATGTAACACACACATTAATGTAACGGGAACATGTAACACACACATTAATGCAACAGGAACATGTAACACACACATTAATGTAACAGGAACATGTAACACACACATTAATGTAACAGAAACATCAGATAATAAGTGTTTTCTGCCCCCTGCAGGTTTTATGACTCCAGAGGAGCGGAAGGTGTTTGAGAATATCCGCTCTCCTCACCTGAAGTACTGGATCCCCGTCGTCTGGTTCTCCAACTTGGCGTCTAAAGCTCGACAGGAAGGACGAATCAAGGACAGCATCGACCTGCAGAACATCCTCAAGGTAACCCCAGACATTTTAATTATACTTATAACATTTAAAAAAATAAAATAATCATAGTAAAATAAATTAAAGTAAGATGTTCATGATTTATTTCAGCATGTTCCTGCTGCAGATGTTTCCCTCCTTTACATCTTGTTGGTAGTTTAATTTACACGATGCATCAGATTCTATAAGATCATCACTTTTTTTCACTTATTTTTCTAAAAATATTCCCATAATTATTTAAATCTTTCACATAATTATCAAACATTTTAAACACATTTTCTGGACTCACTGGACTTTATTTAAAACTTCGGCATGCTGCTGTTTAAGGTTGTAGAGGAGGAAGAACTGTGACAAGGAACTAAAGTCAAAAGTAGAATATGTACCTCTGAGATGTACTGAAGTATAAAGTAGCAGTAAATGGAAATACTCAAGTAAAGTACAAGTACCTCAACATTGTGAGTAGAGTACTTGAGTAAATGTACTTTCTTCCACTGGTGCTTTGGGTCTTTGCTGTGATATTAACACAAGAATAAATCACGGACCTGTCATTAGGTTACAAATATATCCTGTCAAAGAGAAACAGCCCTTCAGCAGCCGCACCTCTAATGCCACATGAGACGGTGAATCCCTGTGTGTGATTATATAAACTGACATGTAGGTAAAGTGACACCCAGCGTTACTCCACAGGACTGTTTGTCCTGTCAGCCTGCTGACCTACTAACTGATGTGTTCGGCTGCCAAACTGATAACTGTGGATACTCACTACCCCGAGTAAAAGAAACAACGAGAGCAAAACTTCTTATTTACAGATCCTCATGATCGTTTGCACTTTGTGTAAGTCGCTTTGGACAAAAGCGTCAGCTAAATGTAATGTAATGAATGAGATATTAAGTCGTTATTTAAAGATATTAACTCATTATTTAAAGATATTAAGTCATTATTTAAAGATATTAAGTCATTATTTAGAGATATTAAGTCATTATTTACAGATATTAAGTCATTATTTACAGATATTAAGTCATTATTTACATATATTAAGTCATTATTTACAGATATTAACTCATTATTTACATATATTAACCCATTATAACTCATTATTTACAGATATTAAGTCATTATTTAGAGATATTAAGTCGTTATTTAGAGATATTAACTCATTATTTACAGATATTAACTCATTATTTAGAGCGAGTTTGTCATTATAATGACGTTCAGCTTTTCATCACATTGACTGTTTGTGTCTTCAGGAGATGAATGTGTTCAGGACTTGGTGTGCGACTCTCTTCGGCTACGACTGGGTCGGCATCCCGCTGGTTTACACACAGGCCTGTCTCTCTCTGTTATATAATATATATATATAATATACATCTGTCAGCATAACTTGTTTAAAACGGATGCAGCTCATCTAATCACATCAGTGATCGTCTTCCATCATTACTGTAACTGAGTTACTGCTCTGAGTCTGAGAGGCGGAGGATGTACAGCAAACTCTCTCGTCTCTCTTCAGGTCGTCACCCTCGCCGTCTACACCTTTTTCTTCGCTTGTCTTATCGGTCGTCAGTTCCTCGACCCCGCGCGGGGTTACCAAGGTCACGACCTCGACCTCTACGTCCCCGTCTTCACGCTGCTGCAGTTCTTCTTCTACTCCGGCTGGCTGAAGGTGCAGATGATGCAGTTACAGGATAAGGCCGGCGATATTTTATAAATCTTTTAATGTCAACAAATACCACGAAAATACGGAGCATCAAATATAATAATGTGGTTACAATTATCTAGCTGATTAGTTTTTTATGTTTAGCTCACTTTCTCATTCTTATAGAATTCATCTAAATCTATAAGTAAACTCTAAATCTAAATATTAACTGTTAAATATAATTATAAATAATCTAAATCTAATAAACCTAACTAAATGTTAAATATAAATATAAATGTTAAATATATTAATATATATACATTTTAAATATAAATATAAATGTTAAATATATTAATATATATACATTTTAAATATAAATATAAATGTTCAATATAAATCGAAATTTAAAATATAAATATAAATGTTAAATCTGAATGTTAAATACAAAAATAAATCTTAAATAAAAATATCAATTAAATATAAATGTTAAATTAGATGAAACCCCGCTCATTTCCATTTGACGAAAGCCTCAAAATGTGACAGTAGCTTGAAATGACTAAAAAAACCATGTTTTAGTCGGACTCTTGGTACTTTCTGTCCACTGAAAATGTAAATCTTTAAAAACAATGCGAATATGTGACTGAACTCCAGGTCTTTAACTTGTCGCCAGGTAGCGGAGCAGCTGATCAACCCGTTCGGGGAGGACGATGACGACTTTGAAGCTAACTGGATCATTGACAGGAACCTTCAGGTCAGCAGCCAATCACAGCACGTTTCTCAAAAACAATAACCACACTTTCATCGTCATCACTTCCTGTTTACCTGTCCCTCCAGGTGTCTCTGCTGGCCGTAGATGAGATGCACATGAACCTGCCTCACATGACCAAAGACCTGTACTGGAACGACTGCGAGGCGCGCCCGCCGTACACGCTGGCTGCTGCCGACTACTGCATCCCTTCATTCCTCGGCTCCACCACCGACATGGGGTCAACACAAACACACACATTTTACTTATCACACATTGGAAGTACCACTTCAACTGTCAACCAATTACACCTGTTTGAGTGGGATGGTTCACCTGAGCACCAATAAAACATTTATCAAGTGTTATATTGTATATAGGATGTATTCATTATTGCAACATGGCCTTTTACAGTTTTGACAAGAAAACCAAGTTTTCCTGGAAAGTTTTGGCAAATATCATTAGTGACTGATACATGAGAGTTGCAGACACATAAATGTGTCTTATTTGTAAAGAAATCATTGAATGTGTTATGTTTAAGAGAGGGTATACTCATGTATGCTATATAATATATATATTGTTCTCTAAATGTATTATCCTCTTCATCATCATTATAGAAATATACGTCTTTTGTTCCTCCTTGATGTAATTCCACCCAGGGTTCAGTAACGTTGGGTTAAGAGTAGTTTGATCAGCAAAATAAAAACTTTCGTCTAATTTCTCTTCCAGACTCTCCGACATCCTGCAGGTTGATGAGGCTGACGTTAGCAACAATCGTCCACGGCAACAGGACTCTGTTTTGGCTTGGCGCCAAGAGTCGGTAATACAACGTTTTTTATTACCTCCGCTAAAAAGGTTACGTTTTCAGTTCGCTTTGATCGTTTGTCAGCAGGATTATGGAAAAACAATCAGCCTGATTTGCATGAAATGTGGTGGCAGAGTGAAGCATGGGTCAAGGAAGAACACATTACATTTTGTGGATCCGAATCATTGGGAGGATAACTGCGTGAGCGCAGCCTTATCGGAGGTCTGCACTCTCCAATCTTCTAGTTACTTCTGTTTTTAGTCCCGTATGATTGTTTGTCATCAGTAAGCCGGTTATTATACTTGACAGCTGTCATTAGGCCATAGGAAGGCATGAATACATTTTGGTTTGGTTACCACCATTTTATACTCCACATTTTTGGCTAATAACCCAGAACCTTATGGTGTAGACACAAAATGATCTTTTTCCTGGTGTCAGTACTTTGGAGTCAACAGTAAAAGGTTGTTCTCCTTTCTGTCTAAAACAGTTGTTTTATATCATTTCTTTGTAATTCTTGATGTAGATGACACATAGATACAAATTATGATAAAGGTTGGGCATTATATGTAGATTATACATTTCTAAACATGGTGATGAAGTAATAGTTAAAAGGATTGTTAGGCTTTGGGGGATGCATGTGTTCCTCTTCTTCACATAGTCCTAATGTGTTTGTTTGAGTCGTGGATGGAAGAACAACCTTCCATGTTTACAGAATATTTAATATATTTTGATATTTGCAGGTTCTGGGTCGAGTCCGCCGGCTGCTGAGCGTTCAGGAGCCTCCTGACCTCCCACTTTCTCGACCCATCTTCAAACGACACAGCAGCGACGCAACAGGAAGCTTCTTCCCAGACTTCAGGTTTGCTCCATTTAAAGTACTAAAAGTACCCATTTTGTTCGTTTTCAATTACAGCTGGTGTGTCATTGGGCAGCAAAGTGGCTCAGTGTCAGTGTATCTGATTGTATAGCAGTTCATCCATTTATCGTCCATCAATTCATCCAGGGTCAATCCACGTCCAGACAACACGGGTCTACCCTCCCCTGCCAAGGACACCCTGTCCACCTTAAGGGAGGTCAGCAGTAACCCTCCATCCCCTGAAAGCTCGCCCTCTACTGTTTTCCCCCGGCTCGTCATTAGTCCACCTTTGTCTGGATTAATGGACTCTTCTGGAATTTGTGAAGCGGCAAAACCACAGAATGGACTGGATCCCACCCCCACTGAGGAGGCACTGGCCTTGGATACCCCGAGGTACTTCAGTGTTATCACTTTCCACTCATTGTTGGTCCAACACTGTCCATACCGAAACCATTATGGGGCTGAGATAATGGGAATACTAAAATGACTAGCAATTACGGTCGCTCTTAAACTGGGAAATATACTTCTCCTTCATATTTTATACCTTTCCACTCTTTTAAAGGCAGAATGATCAGGATATTCCTTTAAAACAATGTTTAGAGTCATACAAATATAATCCCTCTCAATCATCACTTATGACCCACTAGAAGTGTTCGGGACGCAACAGGCAAATATAGCGAGGCAAAACGCCGAGCCAACAAAGCTCAAATCCAAAATGAGAGAGAATCAATCAGTCATCAATATAGCCCAATATCACAAATGACAAATTAGCTTCAGGGGGAAATTACAATCTGTACAGCATACGCCACCATCTGTCCTTGCAGCAGACAGGAAAAACTCCACAAAAGAATCTGGGGTTTCACCGGCTGGCAAGCATCATAACAGCTTTGAATGTTGCGTTTTCAAACCTCAACTGACCAATCCTATTTATACTGCCATTAACTTCCCCTTGTGGTCCGACTCATTCTTTGTATTTCCAGGAACAGCTCCTTGGTCTGTTGTTCCCCCACCCAGCTGGGACCCAAGGAATTCCGCTGGGCCAATCACCCACCAACCCGGCCACGGGGGCGCCAGTTCTCCCTCCAGTTCTCCAGGCAGTCATCGAAAGCGTCAGTCCGAAGCCTGCCAAGCCCCAAGGCTCTGGGAAGGCGGAGACGAGGCCTGGCTCGATTCCAATCCCGACGATCACCTGGACCACCAAGTGGCACTCTGCAGATCCCTGATGCTGAGTACGACAACGACTTCCAGGGACTGGCAGGGACTGAGGATGACGAGAACAAAGGAACCAACAACAGTGAAGAGATCAAGAAACAGGACTCCTAATCGCAGAGTTTGGAGTAAAAATCAGAAACACTCACACGGTAACATAATACCCAAACAGAGCCAATCTTTGAGCTGCTAACGACATGAAAGAAGTCACAAGAGGAAAGTTGCTTAGAAATCTCCAACCTCTGAAGGGATGTTTTGAAGCCTGGAGTTTGTTCACTGGAGACAAACCCTAACCCTAAGATTGTACACCAAAGAATACAAAAGATACAAAATAATTATAATACAATTTGGGCAAAGATGCGAAGAGCAAACAGCAACTACCCCGGCTGAGCTTGATAGGCTGAAACACCAGCCATTCGAGAAAATGCCATTTTTATGCCTTAATATTTTCTTAATGGAGGAATAACAACACACATTAGATTAATTGAACTTCACCACAAAGAGCTGAATCTGTTGTGGAACGATTGTGGGGTTTTCCCTTCAATACAGTCAGGGTTTTCATGGATGCCATCTGGTGGCCATTAGAGGAACTGTGGTGAGTGTTTGTGTTTACGTGATAACAATTTGTCTGTTTTTTTAAATGAAACTTAAGTGATGAATATACAATATGTGTTGATGCTGCTGAATCACCAAAAACTGTACCAAAAATTAAGAATGGTTTCACCACGGCTAGAGATGATATGATTGGGGGATCGACTATGATTGGGCACTTTTGATGGGCCAAAAAAGTTGCAAAATAGGTCAGAAATTGAAGGATAGCGTAAGCACAAAGTTGCTAGCTAGTTGCAAACGAGTGAAATTTGTGTTGGTGCCTTTGCAAGAAATACAAAATGCTGTTATTGTCTTTTTAATTGTATAGTATTTATTTCTGATACAGTTGTCAGCTATTGATAACCGATGGGTTAGAGTTAGGTTATGTGCTTAGCAGAGGCAAAGCCGACCCGGTTCTGTCCTCTGTCGAAGATGGTGTAGACCTCTGTCAAAAATACATCTCCCAGAATCCACAGGGGGCCTTCGGTGGAAACTATGTCCGTGGCCTGGAAACCACTGAAACACAACTCCCTGTCGCCAAGCATCTCCTGGAGACAGAAAGAGATCTCTTTTGAAGATGACATTTCAGTATCACACTGTATATTTATGTTCAAGTTTATTTGTCATGTCAACCATAAAAAATATAGCTGAATTAATGATTGTTTCTCTCTGGTCCAACATATTAAAACACACTAAACATAAACATCGTAAGTGCATGGGTCCATGAAGAAAATGTCAACATTGAATGTTACAATTCATTATATAATTTGCGCATAAAAAGAAACAACTTCCTACGACCCTTTGACTCCTGTGAAACCTTTGGTTACCCTGCAGCAAAGTTTGGAAAGCAAAGCACGGACGGAAAGACGAACCTTCCTGACGTAGTGCTCAGCACACAGCGTGTACTCCTTTCCTCCGAGGATGAATGTCACATGGGGCAAACTGGTCAACCTGGCACAGTCGATAATGAACTGAAACACACACAAAGATAACGGTCAAATGATGTCATATGTTAACACATTTTATTAAAAGTCGTATTCAGTTTTGTTTTTAGAGTCCCTATCCAGAAATGTCAAATTTTTGATTATAAAATAAAATGTAGTTTAACCTCTCCGATGGTTGTGGGCGTGGCTCCAATCAGCTGCTGAAGGCTGAGGATGTCTTTGGTCGGTCCGGCGATGAGGGTGGTTCCAGTATCGATAATCGCCTGGCAACCATGAGGACAGAACGAACTCACACCCTGCACCGCAACACTGAAACAGAAGAGATCATCATTTCACATGTTTTGAGTGGTGTGCAAATGCTTCTCTATTATCAATGGGACTAAATCTCCTCACATTCTGCTGTTTCATCAAAGGGACAACATGCTGGTATGAAAAGTGAAGCCTCTGCAGAAGTGTCTTAAACCTGCATTATTTCTAATGGCCAGCAGAGGGCGACTCCAGTGGTTGCAAGAAGTCCGATTGTATAGAAGTCTATGAGAAAATGTTTCTACTTCTTGATTTATTACCTCAGTAACATTTTCCTGATGAGTTTATGTCTCAATCTGTAGTTTCAAGTCTTCTTCAACACAGTAAATTATGTCCCATTAGAGTAATATAGACAATAAAACCGGGTATGCTTCAGAGCGGGGCTACTTTGTGATTAAAATGTTGCTACCAAGCCGTTCGGTTGTACTTAAAGACACTAGAGTTAGCAGCTAATTTAGCTGGCCTTGCTCCTCCACCGCTCCACCCTGTCGGACATATATGACTAGTAATCTGGCTTGGACAACCATCTACTGGTTGTTGCATGTACTTCACAGCACAATTTATTAATTGGGAACCCATACTGCTGGGATGTTGGGTGTGATCAAGAGCCAAAGGTGTCATCAAAATCAAGAAATATATTTAGAAAACTTAGCACTTCTTGTTAGTAACGTGTCAGGACTTCAACTTGAATGAAACCTTTATTGCCCCTCTGGGAATTTGCTTAAATTGGGGTTAAGATCACAATTATGATTCATTAATTACACATAATCACAATATTAAAAACATGAGTGCAACCTGTCCATCTTAATCTGCCAGTAGCCCCTAACAGTCACAGGAAGCCAGTTGATTGGTCCGCTGTACAGCGCCTCGTCTGTTCCGCCAAGCAACAGTTCGCCTTCCGGGTTGCTGACACTTGTTTTCCTGCAGTTACAAAAATCACACTCCAATCAACAAACTGCAATTTATTCTCTGTTTATGGACCCCAAATCCTCGAAACCTCAGTAACTCTTGGATTTCTCTGGGACCAAATGTCTAAAACCATGTATCAAGAATCAGCAGATTAATATTTCAACCAAATGTTCTACCAACAAGTTCATTATTCGGCATTCTTGCAATCCTTCAAGAACCCTGGGACCTGGGATCTCTTGGATTCCTCGCTGAAACTTCCTGGAAACCATTAGACCCCTCAGAACCTGAAGGATACCTTTTATTATACCCTCTGGATCCTCCTCAAAACCTCAGGAGATCTCTGGAACTCTTAAACTCTTTGGACCCTCCTGAAACAGGGAAACCGCTCGCATCCACTGAATCCCATTGGTACTTCCTGGAAACCCACCAAAAGTAGGTAGGAACAACATGAAACCCTCCGTACTCCAACAAACCCCTGAACTGGTTGTACTGGCATGAATGCTTGAAAGTAGATAAACTTGTGAGTGATGGCATTAGTGTGGAATAAGGACATCGCACCTGGTGAGATAGAAGGAAAACACCGGCTCGTCCACCGTCTTTTGCGCCATCATGTTGTCGAAAACAGTGTTACCAAGGATCTCTGCCAGGGACGGGTAACCCAGACCCAGAATGCCGTCGAATCTCGCCATTACAAAAGCTGAGCCGGGCTCGTAGACTGACTCCCCAAACTCCTGTGTTTGTATGGTCAGACCCCCAACCTGGACCAGAAAATGACTGATTACAAAACATTTTATTATGAACAACATATTCAGCTTGTTCAGCTACATGGGCTCAAAACAAATCTTGAATTGATTTTGTTACAAATTACAATTTTATATTTGGACATAGTTATATTTCCATATCTCCAGAATCTGCATTTCTGTCTGGAAATGTCCCGGACATGATGAATGTGAACATATCATGCTGTACAGAAAAATAAATGTTTTTATATATTCTTTTATTAGCATGGTCGCCTTCATTGACCAACGAAGTTCATTCGTCGGTAGTGACGAAGGAGATGGGAAACAATGGAGCGTAACCGTCTGGCTACCAGGGCTAATTAAATTCATGTCAAACGTTTAGTCAATAAAGAACGTTTTATGGGTAACATTGACATGCTCCCAAGTAAATTAATTGTTCTATCTTTACATCCACCAAGGAGGTTTGTTTTCAGTTTGTTTGTCTTATTGTCAGCACCTTGCAGAAAATCTACTCATCTGATTTTCATGAAACTTGGTAGAAGGGTGCAGCACGGGCCGAAGAAGAACCCGTTACATGTTGGAGCGGATCAGAATCACAGAGCAGATACACAAAGCACAATTCACTTTCATTAAGATTGGCGAAGGTCTGCGCTCTCCGAGTTCTTCCTTCTAGTTACTTTTGTAAGTGTTTTAAACCTTCTTTCCCGGATAGCTGAGATGAATGAGCAGCTCCAGCAACTCTTAACAGGAAGCTTTGAGAGATGGTTACTGTATATTTGATTTGTTTGTGCATTAATCAGGATCACTGGGCAGAGAGACGAGCAGGTCAAACAGAACATTAAGCTCCAGCACACCGGCTACACAGTGAAGCAGAGTAAAACATATCGGACCTTCAGAGTGTCTCTGGCCATGACTCCCATCAGGTGTCCTGATCCGTAGTGAATCCCAAATATCCGACCGTCATGATGGAAAGAGGTGGACTGAAATGCCCTGAAACGCCTGTGCAATGCTGTGAACACACACACACACACACACACACACACACACACACACACACACACACACACACACACACACACACACAGACCTTGAACTTCTTATCGGTTCTGTCATGCTGTCCTGACCCACAAACACAAATCTTAGAAATACAAACTCTTGTGTAGTTGTGTGTGTCATGTTATATTGTGTGTGTGTGTGTGTGTGTGTGTGTGTGTGTGTGTGTGTGTGTGTGTGTCGTACCACAGGCTTGGCTGACGCAGTAGGCTGACGGCACCCAGAGGTCGGATGAGCCGGTGTCAAAAATCACAGAGAAGTTTTGCACCGGAGTCCCCAAAGAGATTTCCCCGTAATACTGAGCCTGACACACAACAGACACGTGTTAGTGTGTAGCAGGAAGGACACGATACAACACACACAACAGTTACATGGTGTTACTATCGGTGGCTTTAAATGGTTTCAACTCAAACTTGATAATAACAATAAGTAAAGTAAATTAAATAAAAAGACAAATAAAGAGATGAATGGTTGCTGCTTTAAATTAAAACTCCTCATGTGTCGCGGTCCGGCGGTGTTATTGAGAACGACACCAGTGATTCTGTCTCGTTAACATTTTTTCTACTAAAGAAATAACCTCTCTATTACATATAATATCTAATATACAAACAAGCGATACATTCCTCAACACGTTCAAAGCGTGAATCTGTGCACATGATCAAATACTCTGATCAAAAACAAATAGGTGTCTTCCAGCCAATCCGGCGGCGGCGCCATGAGCAGATGTGGGCGTCGTGCGTTGCTCAGGAGCACTTCAGTAATGCGGACACAGTCACTTCTTACGTCCATGAAGTTGTAGATCTTCTCGCTGGAGCTTCCGAGCCGCAGTGACGGCGTGCCGGGCGGGAAGCACTGAACATAGCGGCGGTTAAACATGTCGGGGCGGTGATCCTTCAAGAACTCCACTAGCAGGCCGTCGGCCCGCAGCTGGGAGCGAATCGAAGGCACCCGCCTCAGCGGCACCCTGGGGAGGAAACGTTTTAGGGTTTTCTTCTAATTTCTTAAGACAGAGTTGAACATTTTAAGGAAGTACTCTCTTTTGCTTTCTTGCTAAGAGTTAGACGAGAAAGTTGATACAAGTTAGCTTAGCTTAGCATAATACGGAAGAGTACAAGTGCATGAGGACAAAAACATCAGATGTGAATCTGAAATGCAATAAAACATCCAACGTCCTCATGCCTTATTATTATATCTCAATATGTTTTATCTTGTTTAATACGAACAAAAAGTGTAAAAACAACTGGGTTATATGAGACAGAGCCATGCTAGCTGTTTCCCTCTGCTTCCAGTCTTTATGCTAAGCTAAGCTAAGCTAAGCTAAGCTAAGCTAAGCTAAGCTAAATGTCCAACTATTGCTTTGAACAAGAAAGAAATCCTGAAACTTCCCTCATGAACTTGAGTTGACAATAAAACTCATTTATGAGATCAATTTAAATTTATGGGATGTTTATGAACTTTAAAAATATTTAGTATCGGCTTGTTTTGTGGCTTCTGAAGTTACTGTGTTTGTACACTGACGTTAATATGACAGGTAGATGTACATATAGGTAAATACCTCTAAACATGGAGAGATAACAGTTATAATAAATATTAAGTAAGACTTACTTAAAACAACAAATAACTCAATAAAATAAAATAAAAATGGAGATGAAAAAAATTTCAATACAAAAAAAGAATAAATAAAAATGAAATAAAAGACATACTGATGTAAAAATGTTTATCAATTAAAATAAATACGTAAAAGAAAATTAAATAAAACTTAAGGCAAATAAAAACAATGACTGATATTAATAAAGTTGTATTATTCCTACCTGACCAGCGCTGAGCTCGTCCAAATCAACAGCAGCAGCAACACCGGCCTCAACATGTCTGAGTCTGTCTGTCTCTCTCTCTCTGAGTCTGTCTGTCTCTCTCTCTCTCTGAGTCTGTCTGTCTGTCTCTCTGAGTCTGTCTGTCTGTCTCTCTCTCTGAGTCTGTCTGTCTCTCTCTCTCTCTGAGTCTGTCTGTCTCTCTCTCTCTCTCTCTGAGTCTGTCTGTCTGTCTGTCTCTCTCTCTGAGTCTGTCTGTCTGTCTCTCTCTCTGAGTCTGTCTGTCTCTCTCTCTCTCTGAGTCTGTCTGTCTGTCTCTCTCTCTCTGAGTCTGTCTGTCTCTCTCTCTCTCTGAGTCTGTCTCTCTGTCTCTCTCTCTCTGAGTCTGTCTGTCTCTCTCTCTCTGAGTCTGTCTGTCTGTCTCTCTCTCTGAGTCTGTCTGTCTCTCTCTCTCTGAGTCTGTCTGTCTGTCTCTCTCTCTCTCTCTCTGAGTCTGTCTGTCTCTCTCTCTCTCTCTGAGTCTGTCTGTCTGTCTCTCTCTCTGAGTCTCTCTGTCTGAGTGTCTGTCTGTCTGAGTCTGTCTGTCTCTCTCTCTCTGAGTCTGTCTGTCTCTCTCTCTCTGAGTCTGTCTGTCTCTCTCTCTGAGTCTGTCTGTCTCTCTCTCTGAGTCTGTCTGTCTCTCTCTCTCTGAGTCTGTCTGTCTGTCTCTCTCTCTGAGTCTCTCTGTCTGAGTGTCTGTCTGTCTGTCTGTCTGAGTCTGTCTGTCTCTCTCTCTGAGTCTGTCTGTCTCTCTCTCTGAGTCTGTCTGTCTCTCTCTCTCTCTGAGTCTGTCTGTCTCTCTCTCTGAGTCTGTCTGTCTGCCTGAGTGTCTGTCTGTCTGTCTGCAGATCGGGCTCAGAGTTCTGGTGTCTTGATGCATCACTAATCATCTTGTGACTAACATCCATCATCTACCGCTCATCTGCGGTCGGGTTTAAAATACACATAACATTTAAATGATACGTTGATGGTTTCATCCTGAAGAAGACCATGAGACGGGGTCGAAAGAGAAAATCTCCAACATGCTAAAACATTCTTAAAACAGACAAACTTCTTCTTAAAGTCTTTATTTCACTTTCACAAACTCTTCTTCTGTTTGAACTAATTATCAGTTCAGTGTCACTTCAGTGTTTACACTCGAGGTCTCAGTCACTCTGACCTGGGGGGGGCTTTATGACAACATAACCATGTACTTTATTTATTACGCAACACTAAGAGGGGGTGCCAGGTTCCAGATAATCTACAATAATAATCTACAAGTACATTTACATGTACATACATAAAATAATAACAACTTACAACCAAACGATCACAAGAGATGCAGAACTGTGTCTCACACACACACACACACACACACACACACACTGATCTAAACGGAGTCAGAAAACATCGAGAGGAAACAGACGGGATGAGGATTGGAACTTTTATTTTCAGTAAACAAACACAAACAACGTCCAAAGTTACGTTTTTAAGCGACGTCGGCACAAACCGGCTAATGCTAGCATGACCATGTGACCTCAGCTAATGCTAGCATCACAACCAACCGTTGACATTAGCTTCACACTGGCCTGCGTGTGGACATTCGCTACGTACGCAGTGAGGTGACCGTGTGAAGTTAGCTCGCGGTGCTTCCACAGTGAGAGTTTAACAGAGAAAAAAAAACAGCGGTTCTTTAAATTTGAACTCGAGGCGATAAATAACAAAACTGATCCCGCC
>NW_021167006.1:57500-60000 GCF_900634415.1 Cottoperca gobio | reverse complement strand
ACGTTCCACCAGCGTCCTCGCTGACCGTCTAACGGTTCTCAGGAAGTCTAAAGAACATTTGTTCTGATATTCTGCAGCTTCACTCACCAACCAGAACTTTGGCAGCAGGGTTATCGACGCCGATGGCTTTCAGGATCGTCGCTCCGTCGTTGGTCACCGTCACTGAGCCGCCTTTCCCTCCGCCGAGCAGGATCTTGTCCTGAGAGACAGACGAGGGAACGCGTTTCACGACGAGCGATTTCAGAAACATTTATAAAAGAAACCAGAAGTTAACTTCAAACGGACGATTAAATTACTGCCACAGAATCACAACGAGCTATAAATAAATACAACGTTCACAACATTTACTGTAAACGTGTCCGTTTGATTCTGAACTTCATGTTTATCGTCGGGCACCAAAAGCGTTTACGTGTACTTTAATATTCAACATTAAATAAATCACAAGTCATCTTCGTAAAGTAAAACGGTTTCCTCTCGTTTTGGGACTTTTCTCGTTGAATAATGAAGTTAACGCAGAGATCAACACCTACCATCCCCTTTGGGCCCAGGGTGCTCTTCACCAGGTCTCCGATCGCGATGGCGCCAATGAAGGACGACTGGAGAAAACACACAACAACGAACATTTAAATAAAGTTTCCGGAGGGTTCATCTTCATCTTCATCTTCATCTTGTGAAATGAAAATATTAAAACCCACCAATCGTGCAGTCTCAGCTTTCTCTTCATCAGCTCCATGTCTGAAGATGTTGATCGGGGCCATCGATAAGGACGCCTGCAGAGACGAGCGACAACATCACAACAGCTCTGCACGTTATTTAAGAGTCCGACGCGTGTCAGCAGGACGGGACGTCCCACTTCAGCTTTAATCTTTGTACAAGTGAAACTAAAGTTAATTGACTAAATTATATAATTATTGTTTTTATTAATGCCTTTAGTTTTTTAGTCGTCTCCTGAAATGTACGAGCCAGTTGTATTTATATTACTGTTCACATCTTTTCAGCTTAAACCTTTGTGAAATAAAAGAAACTTTATGCTACAATAACAGCAGTTTGAATACAAATTAATCTGAACGTCATGAAGGTGATAATGTTTTTATTATTGAGGCGCTGCTGATCATTTTTACTACATTATACTGCGATATACGTGAATATATATATGCGTTATACTTCACCCTCACTGATATAAACAGGGCAGGCAAATTACTCAAATATGTATAATAAATATCTGTAACTAAAGATTATTTTCACAATTAATCAATTCGTTGTTTTGACTATAAAATGTCACAGAATTGTGATAATGTTGGTAATAAATGAAAATTAAGCTTTAATTGTTGTTTGTCCAAACAGTTAAAACTCCTGTTACTTGTGTACTATTTCTTCTTTTAGGATAGTTTTCCTGTTTTACTGATTTTGAATATGATTGATGAATTATTCTCATTCAGATTGTTTTGTGAGGATCTGTTTCAGTGTTCATCTCTGCAGCGTGACATACAGAATATAAGAGGAGGCTTGTTTTGCCTTTAACAAATATCGCACCTGCATTTTTGGATTTGGATAACATCCTAATGAATTATTAACCCTCAGTAGTGCATGATGTGTGATGATGATGTGACTAATAATTGTGATTAGACGTTTTTCTTGGTAGAACTGTTAATTCCGAGCACCATTGAAAGCAGCCTGCCCCGTTCATCCTGGAAACCGCTAGAAGCTTCCAACCAGATGATAAAATAAATAAATGTAAGACGTAAAAACTACTGGTCCCAACGCTGTAGTTAAAGTCAGTTGGAAGCAAAAGTTATGTGTTGTTCAACTCGCACTTTATTTTATTTGCATTCCTTATTTATTCACCACTGTCCATTTGTTCCTCTTGACAGTCACAAAGCCCAAATGACAAGCTAACCTAGCATGCTAACGGGCTAATCTGAGAAGAACAAGAACACGCAGTTTCTGACGAACACACCCTAAACATAACAGTTAACATTTTATAAACTGCAGCTAACCCGACAGCGTCACCACAACTTAAAGCAAATTACACAAGTCATTTGAGGCGGTTAGCTTAGCCGTTAGCGCTTTTATTAGCGTCCATGTGCTTGTCGCCGGTAGCTAACGGACCGCTAAACGGACGCTACAAACAACACACACGGTCTGTAAAGCGTTTCAACAAAGTCTCCATGAGTTTAGCTGTTTATAAACGTGAAGCGTTGTTTTCTAAACTATGTCCATCGGTTTAAAAAGGAGTAAATAAATGTAAAAGCTCACCATGATGTCTGTGGAAGCAGTGCACGCAGACAGAAGAAGGGCTGGGCAGGGGAGTGACGCGGTTACGTAAAAACGTAATGCTGAGTTCAGGGCAGATCATGTAAGACACAGTGCTGCCACCATCTGTTGAGAAATATACACAGATGTAGTACTTTTGGTCTTATATGAACCACAGATGATGCAGTGAAAGATGTCTGTTATATGTGTTCTGCAGAAGATAATAATGAATACTGTATTAAACTGT